>NW_005873215.1:0-13130 GCF_000147115.1 Myotis lucifugus
TCCCCGGAAAATGATTAGAAACATGTAAGAACCCCTTAAAATCCTAGGAAATAGAGCCCTTTCTTTTCTTTATTGCCCTGAATCAATCCCTAGGATTAGAGGTAGAAAGCTTTGAAATGCCGAGAGTACTGAGAATGTTTACAATCCGGTAACGTTAGATGGTGTTATTCGAAGAAAGTGCTTTCAAACATTAAGAATGGCTGTTTATAGAGCTCAGAATTTGTGTATAAAGCCGTTAAATGAAGAGAATACTGATTATATTTACAATTGAAGCTGAATTGCCTAGAGTTTTCTGAATGACACAGTTAAATCCTGAAGATTCATGTTTATACTTCTAAGAAAACTGTTTAATTTTGGTAAAACTCTTAAAATACACAATGATAGTCCTGGGAAATGATTAGAAACATGTAAGAAACACTTGAAATACTAAGGAATAGAGCCGTTCTATCCATATAGCCGTGTTCAATCACCAAGATTAGAGGTAGAGAGCTGTGAAATGCCGAGAGTACTGATAATGTTTATAATCCGGCCACTTTAGATGGTGTTTTTCCGAAGAAAGTGCTATCAAATATTAACAATTGCTGTTTATAGAGCTCAGAATTTGTGTATAAAGCCGTTAAATGAAGAGAATACTGACTATATTTACAATTTAGGCGACTTGCTTGGCGTTTTCTGAGTGACACAGTTCAAATCCTGAAGATTCATGTCTATAGTTCTAAGAAAACTGTCTAATTTTGTCAAAACACTTAAAATACGCAATGATATTCCCTGAAATGATTAGAAACATGTAAGAAACACCTGAAATACTAGGAAATAGAGCCGTTCTATCTTTATGGCCTGCATCAATCACCAGGATAAAGGTAGAAAACTGTGAAATGCGGAGAGTACTGATAATGTTTACAATCCGGCACGTTTAAATGGTGTTTTTCCGAAGCAAGTGCTTTCAATCATTAAGAATTGCTGTTTATACAGCTCAGAATTTGTGTATAAAGCTGTTAAATGATGAGAATACTGATTATATTTACAATTGAGGCAGAATTGTCAAGAGTTTTCTGAATGCCACAGTTTAAATCTTGTGGATTCATGTCTATACTTCTAAGAAAACTGGCTAATTTTGTTAAAACTCTTAAAATACACAATGATAGTCCCGGGAAATGATTAGAAACATGTAAGAAACACTTGAAATACTAAGGAATATATCCGTTCTATCTATATAGCCCTGTTCAAACACCAAGATTAGAGGTAGAAAGCTGTGAAATGATGAGAGTACTGATAATGTTTACAATCCGGTAACTTTAGATGGTGTTTTTCGAAGAAAGTGCTTTAAAACATTAAGAATTGCTGTTTATAGAGCTCAGAATTTGTGTATAAAGCCGTTAAATGAAGAGAATACTGACTATATTTACAATTTAGGCGACTTGCTTGGCGTTTTCTGAGTGACACAGTTCAAATCCTGAAGACTCATTTCTATATTTCTAGATAACCGGCTAATTTTGTAAAACTCTTAAAATAAACAATGATATTTGCGAGAAATGATCAGAAACATGTAAGAAACACTTGAAATACTAGGAAATAGAGCCGTTCTATCTTTATGGCCTGCATCAATCACCAGGATTAGAGGTAGAGAGCTGTGAAATGCCGAGAGTACTGATAATGTTTACAATCCGGTAACGTTAGATGGTGTTTTTCGAAGAAAGTGCTTTCAAACATTAAGAATGGCTGTTTATAGAGCTCAGAATTTGTGTATAAAGCCGTTAAATGAAGAGAATACTGATTATATTTACAATTGAGGCGACTTGCCTGGCGTTTTCTGAGTGACACAGTTCAAAATCTGAAGATTTGTGTCTATACTTCTAAGAAAACTGGCTAATTTTGGTAAAACTCTTAAAATACACAATGATATTTCCGGGAAATGATTAGAAACATGTAAGAAACACTTAAAATACTAGGAAATAGAGCCCTTCTATCTTTATTGCCTGAATCAATCACTAGGATTAGAGGTAGAAAGCTGTGAAATGCCGAGAGTACTGAGAATGTTTACAATCCGGTAACGTTAGATGGTGTTTTTCAAAGAAAGTGCTTTCAAACATTAAGAATTGCTGTTTATAGAGCTCAGAATTTGTGTATAAAGCCGTTAAATGAAGAGAATACTGATTATATTTACAATTGAAGTTGAATTGCCTGGAGTTTTCTGAATACCACATTTCAAATCCTGAAGATTCATGTCTATACTTCTAAGAAAACTGTCTAATTTTGGTAAAACACTTAAAATACGCAATGATATTCCCGGGAAATGATTAGAAACATGTAAGAAACACTTAAAATACTAGGAAATAGAGCCGTTCTATCTTTATGGCCTGCATCAATCACCAGGATTAGAGGTAGAAAGCTGTGAAATGCCGAGAGTACTGATAATGTTTAAAATCCGGCAACTTTAGATGGTGTTTTTCGAAGAAAGTGCTTTCAAACATTAAGAATTGCTGTTTATAGAGCTCAGAATTTGTGTATAAAGCCGTTAAATGAAGAGAATACTGATTATATTTAAAATTGAGGCGACATGCCTGGAGTTTTCTGAATACCACAGTTCAAATCCTGAAGATTCATGTCTATACTTCTAGAAAAACTGTCCAATTTTGTTAAAACACTTAAAATACGCAATGATATTCAAGGGAAATGATTAGAAACATGTAAGAAACACTTGAAATACTAGGAAATAGAGCCGTTCTATCTTTATGGCCTGCATCAATCACCAGGATTAGAGGTAGAAAGCTGTGAAATGCTGAGAGGACTGATACTGTATACAATGCGGCAACTTTAGAGGGTGTTTTTCGAAGAAAGTGCTTTCAAACATTAAGAATTGCTGTTTATAGAGCTCAGAATTTGTGTATAAAGCCGTTAAATGAAGAGAATACTGATTATATTTACAATTGAGGCGACTTGGCTGGCGTTTTCTGAGTGACACAGTTCAAATCCTGAAGATTTGTGTCTACACTTCTAAGAAAACTGGCTAATTTTGATAAAACTCTTAAAATCCACAATGATATTTCCGGGAAATGATTAGAAACATGTAAGAAACACTTAAAATACTAGGAAATAGAGCCCTGCTATCTTTATTGCCTGAATCAATCACTAGGATTAGAGGTAGAAAGCTGTGAAATGCCGAGAGTACTGAGAATGTTTACAGTCAGGTAACGTTAAATGGTGTTTTTCAAAGAAAGTGCTTTCAAACATTAAGAATTGCTGTTTGTAGAGCTCAGAATTTGTGTATAAAGCCGTTAAATGAAGAGAATTCTGATTATATTTACAATTGAGGCGACTTGCCTGGCCTTTTCTGAGTGACACAGTTTAAATCCTGAAGATTCGTGTCTATACTTCTAAGAAAACTGGCTAATTTTGTAAAACTCTTAAAATACACAATGATATTTCTGGGAAATAATTAGAAACATGTAAGAAACACTTAAAATACTAGGAAATAGAGCCCTTCTATCTTTATTGCCTGCATCAATCATCAGGATTAGAGGTAGAAAGCTGTGAAATGCTGAGAGTACTGAGAATGTTTACAATCCGTTAACGTTAGATGGTGTTTTTCGAAGAAAGTGCTTTCAAACATTAAGAATGGCTGTTTATAGAGCTCAGAATTTGTGTATAAAGCCGTTAAATGAAGAGAATACTGATTATATTTACAATTGAGGCGACTTGCCTGGCATTTTCTGAGTGACACAGTTCAAATCCTGAAGATTTGTGTCTTGACTTCTAAGAAAACTGGCTAATTTTGGTAAAACTCTTAAAATACACAATGATATTTCCGGGAAATGATTAGAAACATGTAAGAAACACTTAAAATACTGGGAAATAGAGCCCTTCTATCTTTATTGCCTGCATCAATCACCAGGATTAGAGGTAGAAAGCTGTGAAATGCCGAGAGTACTGATAATGTTTACAATCCGGTAACGTTAGATGGTGTTTTTCCAAGAAAGCGCTTTCAAACATTAAGAATTGCTGTTTATAGAGCTCAGAATTTGTGTATAAAGCCATTAAATGAAGAGAATACTGATTATATTTACAATTGAAGCTGAATTGCCTGGAGTTTTCTGAATACCACAGTTCAAATCCTGAAGATTCATGTCTATACTTCTAGAAAAAATGTCTAATTTTGGTAAAACACTTAAAATACGCAATGATATTCAAGGGAAATGATTAGAAACATGTAAGAAACACTTAAAATACTAGGAAATAGAGCCCTTCTATCTTTATTGCCTGCATCAATCACCAGGATTAGAGGTAGAAAGCTGTGAAATGCCGAGAGGACTGATACTGTTTACAATGCGGCAACTTTAGAGGTTATTTTTCGAAGAAAGTGCTTTCAAACATTAAGAATTGCTGTTTATAGAGCTCAGAATTTGTGTATAAAGCCGTTAAATGAAGAGAATACTGATTATATTTACAATTGAGGCGACTTGCCTGGCGTTTTCTGAGTGACACAGTTCAAATCCTGAAGATTTGTGTCTACACTTCTAAGAAAACTGGCTAATTTTGGTAAAACTCTTAAAATACACAAGGATATTTCCGGGAAATGATTAGAAACATGTAAGAAACACTTAAAATACTAGGAAATAGAGCCCTTCTATCTTTATGGCCTGCATCAATCACCAGGATTAGAGGTAGAAAGCTGTGAAATGCCGAGAGTACTGAAAATGTTTACAATCCGGTAACGTTAGATGGTGTTTTTCAAAGAAAGTGCTTTCAAACATTAAGAATTGCTGTTTATAGAGCTCAGAATTTGTGTATAAAGCCGTTAAATGAAGAGAATACTGATTATATTTACAATTGAAGCTGAATTGCCTGGAGTTTTCTGAATACCACAGTTCAAATCCTGAAGACTCATGTCTATACTTCTAGGAAAACTGTCTAATTTTGGTAAAATACTTAAAATACGCAATGATATTCCCGGGAAATGATTAGAAACATGTAAGAAACACTTGAAATACTAGGAAATAGAGCTGTTCTATCTTTATGGCCTGCCTCAATCACCAGGATTAGAGGTAGAAAGCTATGAAATCCGAGAGTACTGATAATGGTTAGGATCCCGGAACTTTCGATGGTGTTTTTCCGATGAAAATGCTTTCAAACATTAAGAATTGCTGTTTATAGAGCTCAGAATTTGTGTTTAAAGCCATGAAATGTAGACAATACTGATTATATTTACAATTGAGGAGACTGGCCTGGCCTTTTCTGAGTGACACAGTTCAAATCCTTAAGATTCGTGTCTATACTTCTAAGAAAACTGGCTAATTTTGGTAAAACTCTTAAAATACACAATGATATTTCCGGGTAATGATTAGAATCATGTAAGAAACACTTAAAATACTAGGAAATAGAGCCGTCCTATCTTTATGGCGTGCATCAATCACCACGATTACACTTAGAAAGCTGTGAACTGCCCAGGGTATTGACAATGTTTACAATCCGGCAACTTTAGATGGTGTTTTTCGAAGAAAGTGCTTTCAAACTTTAAGAATCGCTGTTTATAGAGCTCAGAATTTGTGTATAAAGCCGTTAAATGAAGAGAATACTGATTATATTTACAATTGAAGCTGAATTGCCTGGCGTTTTCTGAGTGACACAGTTCAAATCCTGACGATTCATGGCTATACTTCTAAGAAAACTGTCTAATTTTGGTAAAACAGTTAAAATACGCAATGATATTCCCGGGAAATGATTAGAAACATGTAAGAAACACTTGAAATACTAGGAAATAGAGCCGTTCTATCTTTATGGCCTGCATCAATCACCAGGATTAGAGGTAGAAAGCTGTGAAATGCCGAGAGTACTGATAATGTTTACAATCCGGTAACGTTAGATGGTGTTTTTTGAAGAAAGTGCTTTCAAACATTAAGAATTGCTGTTTGAAGAGCTCTGAATTTGTGTATAAAGCCGTTAAATGAAGAGAATACTGATTATATTTACAATTGAAGCTGAATTGCCTGGAGTTTTCTGAATACCACAGTTCAAATCCTGAAGACTCATGTCTATACTTCTAGGAAAACTGTCTAATTTTGGTAAAACACTTAAAGTACGCAATGATATTCCCGGGAAATGATTAGAAACATGTAAGAAACACTTGAAATACTAAGGAATAGAGCCGTTCTATCTATATAGCCGTGTTCAATCACCAAGATTAGAGGTAGAAAGCTGTGAAATGCCAAGAGTACTGATAATGTTTACAATCCGACCACTTTAGATGGTGTTTTTCCGAAGAAAGTGCTACCAAATATTAACAATTGCTCTTTATAGAGCTCAGAATTTGTGTATAAAGCCGTTAAATGAAGAGAATACTGATTATATTTACAATTGAGGCGACTTGCCTGGTGTTTTCTGAGTGACACAGTTCAAATCCTGAAGATTTGTGTCTATACTTCTAAGAAAGCTGGCTAATTTTGTAAAACTCTTAAAATACACAATGATATTTACGGGAAATGATTAGAAACATGTCAGAAACACTTAAAATACTAGGAAATAGAGCCGTTCTATATTTATGGCCTGCATCAATCACCAGGATTAGAGGTAGAAAGCTATGAAATGCCGAGAGTACTGATAATGTTTACATTCCGGTAACGTTAGATGGTGTTTTTTGAAGAAAGTGCTTTGAAACATTAAGAATTGCTGTTTATAGAGCTCAGAATTTGTGTATAAAGCCGTTAATGAAGAGAATACTGATTATATTTACAATTGAAGCTGAATTGCCTGGAGTTTTCGGATTGACACAGTTCAAATCCTGAAGATTCATGGCTATACTTCTAAGAAAACTGTCTAATTTTGGTAAAACAGTTAAAATACGCAATGATATTCCCGGGAAATGATTAGAAACATGTAAGAAACACTTGAAATACTAGGAAATAGAGCCGTTCTATCTTTATGGCCTGCATCAATCACCAGGATTAGAGGTAGAAAGCTGTGAAATGCCGAGAATACTTATAATGTTTACATTCCGGTAACGTTAGATGGTGTTTTTTGAAGAAAGTGCTTTGAAACATTAAGAATTGCTGTTTATAGATCTCAGAATTTGTGTATAAAGCAGTTAAATGAAGAGAATACTGATTATATTTACAATTGAGGCGACTTGCCTGGCGTTTTCTGAGTGACACAGTTCAAAATCTGAAGATTTGTGTCTATACTTCTAAGAAAACTGGCTAATTTTGGTAAAACTCTTAAAATACACAATGATATTTCCGGGAAATGATTAGAAACAAGTAAGAAACACTTAAAATACTAGGAAATAGAGCCGTTCTCTTTTTGGCCTGCATCGATCACCAGGATTAGAGGTAGAAAGCTGTGAAATGCCGAGAGTACTGATACTGTTTACAATCCGGCAACTTTAGATGGTGTTTTTCGAAGAAAGTGGTTTCAAACATTAAGAATTGCTGTTTATAGAGCTCAGAATTTGTGTATAAAGCCGTTAAATGAAGAGAATACTGATTATATTTACAATTGAAGCTGAATTGCCTGGAGTTTTCTGAATACCACAGTTCAAATCCTGAAGACTCATGTCTATACTTCTAGGAAAACTGTCTAATTTTGGTAAAATACTTAAAATACGCAATGATATTCCCGGGAAATGATTAGAAACATGTAAGAAACACTTGAAATACTAGGAAATAGAGCTGTTCTATCTTTATGGCCTGCCTCAATCACCAGGATTAGAGGTAGAAAGCTGTGAAATCCGAGAGTACTGATAATGGTTAGGATCCGGGAACTTTCGATGGTGTTTTTCCGATGAAAATGCTTTCAAACATTGAGAATTGCTGTTTATAGAGCTCAGAATTTGTGTATAAAGCCATGAAATGTAGACAATACTGATTATATTTACAATTGAGGAGACTGGCCAGGCCTTTTCTGAGTGACACAGTTCAAATCCTTAAGATTCGTGTCTATACTTCTAAGAAAACTGGCTAATTTTGGTAAAACTCTTAAAATACACAATGATATTTCCGGGTAATGATTAGAATCATGTAAGAAACACTTAAAATACTAGGAAATAGAGCCGTCCTATCTTTATGGCGTGCATCAATCACCACGATTACACTTAGAAAGCTGTGAACTGCCCAGGGTATTGACAATGTTTACAATCCGGCAACTTTAGATGGTGTTTTTCGAAGAAAGTGCTTTCAAACTTTAAGAATCGCTGTTTATAGAGCTCAGAATTTGTGTATAAAGCCGTTAAATGAAGAGAATACTGATTATATTTACAATTGAAGCTGAATTGCCTGGCGTTTTCTGAGTGACACAGTTCAAATCCTGACGATTCATGGCTATACTTCTAAGAAAACTGTCTAATTTTGGTAAAACAGTTAAAATACGCAATGATATTCCCGGGAAATGATTAGAAACATGTAAGAAACACTTGAAATACTAGGAAATAGAGCCGTTCTATCTTTATGGCCTGCATCAATCACCAGGATTAGAGGTAGAAAGCTGTGAAATGCCGAGAGTACTGATAATGTTTACAATCCGGTAACGTTAGATGGTGTTTTTTGAAGAAAGTGCTTTCAAACATTAAGAATTGCTGTTTGTAGAGCTCTGAATTTGTGTATAAAGCCGTTAAATGAAGAGAATACTGATTTTATTTACAATTGAGGCGACTTACCTGGCGTTTTCTGAGTGACACAGTTCAAATCCTGAAGATTTGTGTCTACACTTCTAAGAAAACTGGCTAATTTTGGTAAAACTCTTAAAATACACAATGATATTTCCGGGAAATGATTAGAAACATGTAAGAAACACTTAAAATACTAGGAAATAGAGCTCTTCTATCTTTATTGCCTACATCAATCACCAGGATTAGAGGTAGAAAGCTGTGAAATGCTGAGAGTACTGATACTGTTTACAATGCGGCAACTTTAGAGGGTGTTTTTCGAAGAAAGTGCTTTCAAACATTAAGAATTGCTGTTTATAGAGCTCAGAATTTGTGTATAAAGCCGTTAAATGAAGAGAATTCTGATTATATTTACAATTGAAGCTGAATTGCCTGGAGTTTTCTGAATACCACATTTCAAATCCTGAAGATTCATGTCTATACTTCTAAGAAAACTGTCTAGTTTTGGTAAAACACTTAAAATACGCAATGATATTCCCGGGAAATGATTAGAAACATGTAAGAAACACTTAAAATACTAGGAAATAGAGCTGTTCTATCTTTATGGCCTGCATCAATCACCAGGATTAGAGGTAGAAAGCTGTGAAATGCCGAGAGTACTGATAATGTTTACAATCCGGCAACTTTAGATGGTGTTTTTCGAAGAAAGTGCTTTCAAACATTAAGAATTGCTGTTTATAGACCTCAGAATTTGTGTATAAAGCCGTTAAATGAAGAGAATACTGATTATATTTACAATTGAAGCTGAATTGCCTGGAGTTTTCTGAATACCACAGTGCAAATCCTGAAGATTCATGTCTATACTTCTAAGAAAACTGTCTACTTTTGGTAAAACACTTAAAATACGCAATGATATTCCCGGGAAATGATTAGAAACATGTAAGAAACACTTGAAATACTAAGGAATAGAGCCGTTCTATCTATATAGCCGTGTTCAATCACCAAGATTAGAGGTAGAAAGCTGTGAAATGCCGAGAGTACTGATAATGTTTACAATCCGGCAACTTTAGATGGTGTTTTTCGAAGAAAGTGCTTTCAAACATTAAGAATTGCTGTTTATAGACCTCAGAATTTGTGTATAAAGCCGTTAAATGAAGAGAATACTGATTATATTTACAATTGAAGCTGAATTGCCTGGAGTTTTCTGAATACCACAGTGCAAATCCTGAAGATTCATGTCTATACTTCTAAGAAAACTGTCTACTTTTGCTAAAACACTTAAAATACGCAATGATATTCCCGGGAAATGATTAGAAACATGTAAGAAACACTTGAAATACTAGGAAATAGAGCTGTTCTATCTTTATGGCCTGCATCAATCACCAGGATTAGAGGTAGAAAGCTGTGAAATCCGAGAGTACTGATAATGGTTAGGATCCGGGAACTTTCGATGGTGTTTTTCCGATGAAAGTGCTTTCAAAGATTAAGAATTGCTGTTTATAGAGCTCAGAATTTGTGTATAAAGCCATGAAGTGTAGACAATACTGATTATATTTACAATTGAGGAGACTGGCCTGGCCTTTTCTGAGTGACACAGTTCAAATCCTTAAGATTCGTGTCTATACTTCTAAGAAAACTGGCTAATTTTGGTAAAACTCTTAAAATACACAATGATATTTCCGGGTAATGATTAGAATCATGTAAGAAACACTTAAAATACTAGGAAATAGAGCCGTTCTATCTTTATGGCGTGCATCAATCACCACGATTACACTTAGAAAGCTGTGAAATGCCCAGGGTATTGACAATGTTTACAATCTGGCAACTTTAGATGGTGTTTTTCCGAAGAAAGTGTTATCAAATATTAACAATTGCTGTTTATAGAGCTCAGAATTTGTGTATAAAGCCGTTAAATGAAGAGAATACTGATTATATTTACAATTGAGGCGACTTGCCTGGCGTTTTCTGAGTGACACAGTTCAAATCCTGAAGATTTGTGTCTACACTTCTAAGAAAACTGGCTAATTTTGGTAAAACTCTTGAAATACACAATGATATTTCCGGGAAATGATTAGAAACATGTAAGAAACACTTAAAATACTAGGAAATAGAGCTCTTCTATCTTTATGGCCTGCATCAATCACCAGGATTAGAGGTAGAAAGCTGTGAAATGCTGAGAGTACTGATACTGTTTACAATGCGGCAACTTTAGAGGGTGTTTTTCGAAGAAAGTGCTTTCAAACATTAAGAATTGCTGTTTATAGAGCTCAGAATTTGTGTATAAAGCCGTTAAATGAAGAGAATACTGATTATATTTACAATTGAAGCTTAATTGCCTGGAGTTTTCTGAATACCACATTTCAAATCCTGAAGATTCATGTCTATACTTTTAGGAAAACTGACTAATTTTGGTAAAACACTTAAAATACGCAATGATATTCCCGGGAAATGATTAGAAACATGTAAGAAACACTTGAAATACTAGGAAATAGAGCTGTTCTATCTTTATGGCCTGCATCAATCACCAGGATTAGAGGTAGAAAGCTGTGAAATCCGAGAGTACTGATAATGGTTAGGATCCGGCAACTTTAGATGGTGTTTTTCCGATGAAAGTGCTTTCAAACATTAAGAATTGCTGTTTATAGAGCTCAGAATTTGTGTATAAAGCCATGAAATGTAGAGAATACTGAGTATATTTACAATTGAGGAGACTGGCCTGGCCTTTTCTGAGTGACACAGTTTAAATCCTGAAGATTCGTGTCTATACTTCTAAGAAAACTGGCTAATTTTGGTAAAACTCTTAAAATACACAATGATATTTCAGGGTAATGATTAGAAACATGTAAGAAACACTTAAAATACTAGGAATTAGATCCGTCCTATCTTTATGGCGTGCATCAATCACCACGATTACACTTAGAAAGCTGTTTAATGCCCAGGGTATTGACAATGTATACAATCCGGCAACTTTAGATGGTGTTTTTCCGAAGAAAGTGCTATCAAATGTTAGCAATTGCTGTTTATGGAGCTCAGAATTTGTGCATAAAGCCATTAAATGAAGAGAATACTGATTATATTTACAATTGAGGCGACTTGCCTGGCGTTTTCTGAGTGACACAGTTCAAATCCTGAAGATTTGTGTCTACACTTCTAAGAAAACTGGCTAATATTGGTAAAACTCTTAAAATACACAAGGATATTTCCGGGAAATGATTAGAAACATGTAAGAAACACTTAAAATACTAGGAAATAGAGCCCTTCTATCTTTATTGCCTCCATCAATCACCAGGATTAGAGGTAGAAAGCTGTGAAATGCTGAGAGTATAGATAATGTTTACAATCCGTTAACGTTAGATGGTGTTTTTCGAAGAAAGTGCTTTCAAACATTAAGAATTGCTGTTTATAGAGCTCAGAATTTGTGTATAAAGCCGTTAAATGAAGAGAATACTGATTATATTTACAATTGAGGCGACTTGCCTGGCGTTTTCTGAGTGACACAGTTCAAATCCTGAAGATTTGTGTCTACACTTCTAAGAAAACTGGCTAATTTTTGTAAATCTCTTAAAATACACAATGATATTTCCGGGAAATGATCAGAAACATGTAAGAAACACTTAAAATACTAGGAAATAGAGCCCTTCTATCTTTATTGCCTGCATCAAACACCAGGATTAGAGGTAGAAAGCTGTGAAATGCCGAGAGTACTGATAATGTTTACAATCCAGTAAGGTTAGATGGTGTTTTTCGAAGAAAGCGCTTTCAAACATTAAGAATTGCTGTTTATAGAGCTCAGAATTTATGTATAAAGCCGTTAAATGAAGAGAATCCTGATTATATTTACAATTGAAGCTGAATTGCCTGGAGTTTTCTGAATACCACAGTTCAAATCCAGAAGACTCATGTCTATACTTCTAGGAAAACTGTCTAATTTTGGTAAAACACTTAAAGTACGCAATGATATTCCCGGGAAATGATTAGAAACATGTAAGAAACACTTGAAATACTAGGAAATAGAGCTGTTCTATCTTTATGGCCTGCATCAATCACCAGGATTAGAGGTAGAAAGCTGTGAAATGCGGAGAGTACTGATAATGTTTACACTCCCGGCAAATTTAGATGGTGTTTTTCGAAGACGAGTGCTTTCAAACATTAATAATTGCTGTTTATAGAGCTCAGAATTTGTGTATAAAGCCGTTAAATGAAGAGAATACTGATTATATTTACAATTGAAGCTGAATTGCCTGGAGTTTTCTGAATGACACAGTTCAAATCCTGAAGATTCATGTCTATACTTCTAAGAAAACTGTCTAATTTTGGTAAAACACTTAAAATACGCAATGATATTCCCTGGAAATGATTAGAAACATGTAAGAAACACTTGAAATACTAGGAAATAGAGCCGTTCTATCTTTATGGCCTGCATCAATCACCAGGATTAGAGGTAGAAAGCCGTGAAATGCTGAGAGTACTGATAATGTTTACAATCCGATAACGTTAGATGGTGTTTTTCCGAAGAAAGTGTTTCAAACATTAAGTA
>NW_005873215.1:15762-30264 GCF_000147115.1 Myotis lucifugus
GAAGAGAATACTGATTATATTTACAAATGAAGCGACTTGCCTGGCGTTTTCTGAGTGACACAGTTCAAATCCTGAAGATTCATGTCTATACTTCTAAGAAAACTGTCTAATTTTGGTAAAACACTTAAAATACGCAATGATATTCCCTGGAAATGATTAGAAACATGTAAGAAACACTTGAAATACTAGGAAATAGAGCCGTTCTATCTTTATTGCCTGCATCAATCACCAGGATTAGAGGTAGAAAGCTGTGAAATGCCGAGAGTACTGATAATGTTTACAATCTGGTAACATTAGATGGTGTTTTTCAAAGAAAGTGCTTTCAAACATTAAGAATTGCTGTTTATAGAGCTCAGAATTTGTGTATAAAGCCATTAAATGAAGAGAATACTGATTATATTTACAATTGAACCTGAATTGCCTGGAGTTTTCTGAATGACACAGTTCAATTCCTGAAGATTCATGTCTAAACTTCTAAGAAAACTGTCTAATTTTGGTAAAACACTTAAAATACGCAATGTTATTACCGGGAAATGATTAGACACATGTAAGAAACTCTTGAAATACTAGAAAATAGAGCCATTTTATCTTTATGGCATGCATCAATCACCAGAATTAGAGGTAGAAAGCTGTGAAATGCCGAGAGTACTGATAATGTTTACAATCCGGTAACGTTAGATGGTGTTTTTCGAAGAAAGTGCTTTCAAATATTAACAATTGCTGTTTATAGAGCTCAGAATTTGTGTATAAAGCCGTTAAATGAAGAGAATACTGATTATATTTACAATTGAGGTGACTTGCCTGGCGTTATCTGAGTGACACAGTTCAAATCCTGAAGATTTGTGTCTATACTTCTAAGAAAACTGGCTAATTTTGGTAAAACTCTTAAAATACACAATGATATTTCCAGGAAATGATTAGAAACATGTTAGAAACACTTGAAATACTAGGAAATAGAGCCGTTCTATCTTTATGGCCTGCATCAATCACCAGGATTAGAGGTAGAAAGCTGTGAAATGCCTAGAGTACTGATAATGTTTAAATATGGCAACTTTAGATGGTGTTTTTCGAAGAAAGTGCTTTCAAACATTAAGAATTGCTGTTTATAGAGCTCAGAATTTGTGTATAAAGCCGTTAAATGAAGAGAATACTGATTATATTTACAATTGAGGCGACTTGCCTGGCGTTTTCTGAGTGATACAGTTCAAATCCTGAAGATTTGTGTCTATACTTCTAAGAAAACTGTCTATTTTTGGTAAAATTCTTAAAATACACAATGATATTTCCGGGAAATGAATAGAAACATGTTAGAAACACTTGAAATACTAGGAAATAGAGCCGTTCTATCTTTATGGCCTGCATCAATCACCAGAATTAGAGGTAGAAAGCTGTGAAATGCCGAGAGTACTGATAATGTTTACAATCCGGCAACTTTAGATGGTGTGTTTCGAAGAAAGTGCTTTCAAACTTTAAGAAATGCTCTTTATAGAGCTCAGAGTTTGTGTATAAAGCCATTAAATGAAGAGAATACTGATTATATTTACAATTGAAGCTGAATTACCAGGAGTTTTCGGAATGACACAGTTCAAATCCTCAAGATTCATGTCTATACTTCTAAGAAAACTGTCTAATTTTGGTAAAACACTTAAAATACGCAATGATATTCCCTGGAAATGATTAGAAACATGTAAGAAACACTTGAAATACTAAGGAATAGAGCCATTCTATCTATATAGCCGTGTTCAATCACCAAGATTAGAGGTAGAAAGCTGTGAAATGCCGAGAGGACTGATAATGTTTACAATCCGGCAACTTTAGATGGTGTTTTTCCGAAGAAAGTGCTTTCAAATATTAACAATTGCTGTTTATAGAGCTCAGAATTTGTGTATAAAGCCGTGAAATGAAGAGAATACTGATAATATTTAAAATTGAGGCGACTTGCATGGCGTTTTCTGAGTGACACAGTTCCAATACTGAAGATTTGTGTCTATACTTCTAAGAAAACTGGCTAATTTTGGTAAAACTCTTAAAATACACAATGATATTTCCGGGAAATGATTAGAAACATGTAAGAAACACTTAAAATACTAGGAAATAGAGCCCTTCTATCTTTATGGCCTGCATCAATCACCAGGATTAGAGGTAGAAAGCTCTGAATGCCGAGAGTACTGATAATGTTTACAATCCGGCAACTTTAGATCGTGTTTTCCGAAGAAAGTGCTATCACACATTAAGAATTGCTGTTTATAGAGCTCAGAATTTGTGTATAAAGCCGTTAAATGAAGAGAATACTGATTATATTTACAACTGAGGCGACTTGCCTGGCGTTTTCTGAGGGATACTGTTCAAATCCTGAAGATTTGTGTCTATACTTCTAAGAAAACTGTCTATTTTTGGTAAAACTCTTAAAATACACAATGATATTTCCGGGAAATGATTAGAAACATGTAAGAAACACTTGAAATACTAGGAAATAGAGCCGTTCTATCTTTATGGCCTGCATTAATCACCAGGATTAGAGGTAGAAAGCTGTGAAATGCCGAGAGTACTGATAATGTTTACAATCCGGCAACTTTAGATGGTGTGTTTCGAAAAAAGTGCTTTCAAACTTTAAGAATTGCTCTTTATAGAGCTCAGAATTTGTGTATAAATCCATTAATGAAGAGAATACTGATTATATTTACAATTCAAGCTGAATTGCCAGGAGTTTTCTGAATGACACAGTTCAAATCCTCAAGATTCATGTCTATACTTCTAAGAAAACTGTCTAATTTTGGTAAAACACTTAAAATACGCAATGATATTCCCTGGAAATGATTAGAAACATGTAAGAAACACTTGATATACTAAGGAATAGAGCCATTCTATCTATATAGCCGTGTTCAATAACCAAGATTAGAGGGAGAAAGCTGTGAAATGCGGAGAGTACTGATAATGTTTACAATCCCGCAACTTTAGATGGTGTTTTTCCGAAGAAAGTGCTTTCAAATATTAACAATTGCTGTTTATAGAGCTCAGAATTTGTGTATAAAGCCGTTAAATGAAGAGAATACTGATTATATTTACAATTGAGGCGACTTGCATGGCGTTTTCTGAGTGAAACAGTTCCAATACTGAAGATTTGTGTCTATACTTCTAAGAAAACTGGCTAATTTTGGTAAAGCTCTTAAAATACAAAATGATATTTCCGGGAAATGATTAGAAACATGTAAGAAACACTTAAAATACTAGGAAATAGAGCCGTTCTATCTTTATGGCCTGCATCAATCACCAGAATTAGAGGTAGAAAGCTGTGAAATGCCGAGAGTACTGATAATATTTACAATCCGGCAACTTTAGATGGTGTTTTTCGAAGAAAGTGCTTTCAAACATTAAGAATTGCTGTTTATAGAGCTCAGAATTTGTGTATAAAGCCGTTAAATGAAGAGAATACTGATTATATTTACAATTGAAGCTGAAATGTCTGGAGTTTCCTGAATGACACAGTTCAAACACTGAAGATTCATGTCTATACTTCTAAGAAAACTGTCTACTTTTGGTAAAACTCTTAAAATACACAATGATATTTCCGGGAAATGATTAGAAACATGTAAGAAACACTTAAAATACTAGGAAATAGAGCCGTTCTATCTTTATGGCCTGCATCAATCACCAGGATTACACTTAGAAAGCTGTGAAATGCCCAGGGTATTGACAATGTTTACAATGCTGCAACTTTAGATGGAGTTATTCCAAAGAAAATGCTTTCAATCATTAAGAATTGCTGTTTATAGAGCTCAGAATTTGTGTATAAAGCCGTTAAATGAAGAGAATACTGATTATATTTACAATTGAGGCTGAATTGCCTGGAGTTTTCGGAATCCCACAATTCAAATCCTGAAGATTCATGTCTATACTTCTAAGAGAACTGTCTAATTCTGGTAAAACTCTTAAAAAACACAATGATAGTCCTGGAAAATGATTATAAACTTGTAAGAAACACTTGAAATACTAAGAGATAGAGCCGTTCTATCTATATAGCCGTGTTCAATCACCAAGATTAGAGGTAGAAAGCTGTGAAATGCTGCGAGTACTGATAATGTTTACAATCCGGTAACGTTAGATGGTGTTTTTCGAAGAGAGTGCTTTCAAACATTAAGAATTGCTGTTTATAGAGCTCAGAATTTGTGTATAAAGCCGTTAAATGAAGAGAATACTGACTATATTTACAATTGAGGCGACTTACCTGGTGTTTTCTGACTGACACAGTTCAAATCCTGAAGATTCGTGTCTATACTTCTAAGAAAACTGTCTACTTTTGGTAAAACTCTTAAAATACACAATGATATTCCCGGGAAATGATTAGAAACATGTAAGAAACACTTAAAATACTAGGAAATAGAGCCGTTCTATCTTTATGGCCTGCATCAATCACTAGGATTACACTTAGAAAGCTGTGAAATACACAGGGTATTGACAATGTTTACAATGTGGCAACTTTATGTGGTGTTTTTCCAAATAAAATGCTTTCAATCATTAAAAATTGCTGTTAATAGAGCTCAGAATTTGTGTATAAAGCCGTTAAATGAAGAGAATACTGATTATATTTACAATTGAAGCTGAATTGCCTGGAGTTTCCTGAATGACACAGTTCAAATCCTGAAGACTCGTGTCTATACTTCTAAGAAAACTGTCTAATTTTGGTAAAACACTTAAAATACGCAATGTTATTCCCGGGAAATGATTGGAAACATGTAGGAAATACTTGAAATACTAGGATATACAGCCGTTTTATCTCTATGGCATGCATCCATCACCAGGATTAGAGGTAGAAAGCTGTGAAATGCCGACAGTACTGATAATATTTACAATCCAGCAACTTTAGATGGTGTTTTTCGAAGAAAGTGCTTTCAAACATTAAGAATTGCTGTTTATACAGCTCAGAATTTGTGTATAAAGCCGTTAAATTGAAGAGAATACTAATTATATTTACAATTGAGGCTGAATTGCCTGGAGTTTTCTGAATGCCACAGTTCAAATCCTGAAGATTCATGTCTATACTTCTAAGTAAAATGTCTAATTTTGGTAAAACAGTTAAAATACGCAATGTTATGCCCGGGAAATGATTGGAAACATGTAGGAAACACTTGAAATACTAGGAAATAGAGCCGTTTTATCTTTATGGCATGCATCCATCACCAGGTTTAGAGGTAGAAAGCTGTGAAATGCCGACAGTACTGATAATGTTTACAATCCGGCAACTTTAGATGGTGTTTTTCGAAGAAAGTGCTTTCAAACATTAAGAATTACTGTTTATACAGATCAGAATTTGTGTATAAATCCATTAAATGAAGAGAATACTGATTATATTTACAATTGAAGCTGAATTGCCTGGAGTTTTCTGAATGACACAGTTCAAATCCTGAAGATTCATGTCTATACTTCTAAGAAAATTGTCTACTTTTGGTAAAACACTTAAAATACGCAATGATATTCCCGGGAAATGATTAGAGACATGTAAGAAACACTTGAAATACTAAGGAATAGAGCCGTTCTATCTATATAGCCGTGTTCAATCACCAAGATTAGAGGTAGAAAGCTGTGAAATGCCGACAGTACTGATAATGTTTACAATCCGGCAAATTTAGATGGTTTTTTTCAGAAGAAAAGTGCTTTCAAACATTAAGAATTGCTGTTTATAGAGCTCAGAATTTGTGTATAAAGCCGTTATATGAAGAGAATACTTACTATATTTACAATTGAGGCGACTTACCTGGTGTTTTCTGAGTGACACAGTTCAAATCCTGAAGATTCGTGTCTATACTTCTAAGAAAACTGTCTACTTTTGGTAAAACTCTTAAAATACACAATGATATTTCCGGGAAATGATTAGAATCATGTAAGAAACACTTAAAATACTAGGAAATAGAGCCGTTCTATCTTTATGGCCTGCATCAATCACCAGGTTTACACTTAGAAAGCTGTGAAATACACAGGGTATTGACAATGTTTACAATGTGGCAACTTTAGGTGGTGTTTTTCGGATAAAATGCTTTCAATCATTAAAAATTGCTATTAATAGAGCTCAGAATTTGTGTATAAAGCCGTTAAATGAAGAGAATACTGATTATATTTACAATTGAAGCTGAATTGCCTGGAGTTTCCTGAATGACACAGTTCAAATCCTGAAGATTCATGTCTATACTTCTAAGAAAACTGTCTACTTTTGGTAAAACACTTAAAATACCCAATAATATTCCCGGGAAATGATTGGAAACATGTAAGAAACACTTGAAATAATAGGAAATAGAGCCGTTCTATCTTTATGGCCTGCATCAATCACCATTTGATTAGAGGTAGAAAGCTGTGAAATGCCTAGAGTACTGATAATGTTTACAATATGGCAACTTTAGATGGTGTTTTTCGAAGAAGTTCTTTCAAACATTAAGAATTGCTGTTTATAGAGCTCAGAATTTGTGTATAAACCGATAAATGAAGAGAATACTGAATATTTACAATTGAGGCTGAATTGCCTGGAGTTTTATGAATGCCACAGTTGAAATCCTGAAGATTCATGTCTATACTTGTAAGAAAACTGTCTAATTTTGGTAAAACTCTTAAAATACACAATGATAGTCCCGGGAAATGATTAGAAACATGTAAGAAACACTTGAAATACCAGGAAATAGAGCCGTTCTATCTTTATGGCCTGCATCAATCTCCAGGATTAGAGGTAGAAATCTGTGAAATGCCGACAGTACTGATAATGTTTACATTCCGGCAACTTTAGATGGTGTTTTTCGAAGAAAGTGCTTTCAAACATTAAGAATGGCTGTTTATAGAGCTCAGAATTTCTGTATAAATCCTTTAAATCAATAGAATACTGATTATATTTACAATTGAAGCTGAATTACCTGGAGTTTTCTGAATGACACAGTTCAAATCCTGAAGATTCATGTCTATACTTCTAGGAAAACTGTCTAATTTTGGTAGAACACTTAAAATGCACAATGATATTCCCAGGAAATGATTAGAAACATGTAAGAAACACTTTAAATACTAGGAAATAGAGCCGTTCTATCTTTATGGCCTGCATCAATCACCACGATTACACTTAGAAAGCTGTGAAATGCCCTGGGTCTTGATAATGTTTACAATGCGGCAACTTAAGATGGTGTTTTTCTGAAGAAAATGCTTTCAATCATTAAGAATTGCTTTTTATAGAGCTCAGAATTTGTGTATAAAACCGTTAAATGAAGAGAATACTGATTATATTCACCATTGAGGCTGAATTGCCCGGAGTTTTCTGAATGACACAGTACAAATCCTGAAGATTCATGTCTATACTTCTAAGAAAACTGTCTAATTTTGGTAAAACTCTTAAAATACACAATGATAGTCCCGGGAAATGATTAGAATCATGTAAAAAACACTTGAAATACTAAGGAATAGAGCCGTTCTATCTATATAGCCGTGTTCAATCTCCAAGATTAGAGGTAGAAAGCTGTGAAATGCTGAGAGTACTGATAATGTTTACAATCCGGCAACTTTAGATGGTGTTTTTTGAAAAAACTGCTTTCAAACATTAAGAATTGCTGTTTATAGAGCTCAGAATTTGTGTATAAAGCCGTTAAATGAAGAGAATACTGATTATATTTACAATTGAAGCTGAATTGCCTGGAGATTTCTGAATGACACAGTTCAAATCCTGAAGATTCATGTCTATACTTCTACGAAAACTGTCTAATTTTGGTAAAACTCTTAAAATACACAATGATAGTCCCGGGAAATGATTAGAAACATGTAAGAAACACTTGAAATACCAGGAAATAGAGCCGTTCTATCTTTATGGCCTGCATCAATCTCCAGGATTAGAGGTAGAAAGCTGTGAAATGCCGAGAGTACTGATAATGATTACAATTTGGCAACTTTAGATGGTGTTTTTCCGAAGAAAGTGCTTTCAAACATTAAGAATTGCTGTTTGTAGAGCTCAGAATTTGTGTATAAAGCGGTTAAATGAAGAGAATACTGATTATATTTACAATTGAGGCAACTTGACTGGCGTATTCTGAGTGAAACAGTTCAAATCCTGAATATTTGTGTCTATACTGCTAAGAAAACTGTCTAATTTTGGTAAAACTCTTAAAATACACAATGATATTCACGGGAAATGATTAGAAACATGTAAGAAACACTTGAAATACTAGGAAATAGAGCCGTTCTGTCTTTATGGCCTGCATCAATCACCAGGATAGAGGTAGAAAGCTGTGAAATGCCGAGAGTGCTGATAATGTTTACAATCCGGCACATTTAAATGGTGTTTTTCCGAAGAAAGTTCTTTAAAACATTAAGAATGGCTGTTTATAGAGCTCAGAATTTGTGTATAAAGCCGTTAAATGAATAGAATACTGGTTATATTTACAATTGAAGCTGAATTGCCTGGAGTTTTCTGAATAGACACAGTTCAAATCCTGAAGATTCATGTCTATACTTCTACGAAAACTGGCTAATTTTGGTAAAACTCTTAAAATACACAATGATAGTCCCGGGAAATGATTAGAAACATGTAAGAAACACTTAAAATACTAGGAAATAGAGCCGTTCTATCTTTATGGCCTGCATCAATCACCAGGATTAGAGGTAGAAAGCTGTGAAATGCCTAGAGTACTGATAATGTTTAAATATGGCAACTTTAGATGGTGTTTTTCGAAGAAAGTGCTTTCAAACATTAAGAATTGCTGTTTATAGAGCTCAGAATTTGTGTATAAAGCCGTTAAATGAAGAGAATACTGATTATATTTACAATTGAGGCGACTTGCCTGGCGTTTTCTGAGTGATACAGTTCAAATCCTGAAGATTTGTGTCTATACTTCTAAGAAAACTGTCTATTTTTGGTAAAATTCTTAAAATACACAATGATATTTCCGGGAAATGAATAGAAACATGTTAGAAACACTTGAAATACTAGGAAATAGAGCCGTTCTATCTTTATGGCCTGCATCAATCACCAGAATTAGAGGTAGAAAGCTGTGAAATGCCGAGAGTACTGATAATGTTTACAATCCGGCAACTTTAGATGGTGTGTTTCGAAGAAAGTGCTTTCAAACTTTAAGAAATGCTCTTTATAGAGCTCAGAGTTTGTGTATAAAGCCATTAAATGAAGAGAATACTGATTATATTTACAATTGAAGCTGAATTGCCAGGAGTTTTCTGAATGACACAGTTCAAATCCTCAAGATTCATGTCTATACTTCTAAGAAAACTGTCTAATTTTGGTAAAACACTTAAAATACGCAATGATATTCCCTGGAAATGATTAGAAACATGTAAGAAACACTTGGAATACTAAGGAATAGAGCCATTCTATCTATATAGCCGTGTTCAATCACCAATATTAGAGGTAAAAAGCTGTGAAATGCCTAGAGTACTGATAATGTTTACAATATGGCAACTTTAGATGGTGTTTTTCCGAAGAAAGTGCTTTCAAACATTAAGAATTGCTGTTTATAGAGCTCAGAATTCGTTTATAAAGCCGTTAAATGAAGAGAATACTGATTATATTTACAATTGAGGCGACTTGCCTGGCGTTTTCTGATTGACACAGTTCAAATCCTGATGATTTGTGTCTATACTTCTAAGAAAACTGGCTAATTTTGATAAAACTCTTAAAATACACAATGATATTTCCGGGAAATGATTAGAAACATGTAAGAAACACTTAAAATACTAGGAAATAGAGCCCTTCTCTCTTTATGGCCTGCATCAATCACCAGGATTAGAGGTAGAAAGCTCTGAATGCCGAGAGTACTGATAATGTTTACAATCCGGCAACTTTAGATCGTGTTTTTCCGAAGAAAGTGCTTTCAAACATTAAGAATTGCTGTTTATAGAGCTCTGAATTTGTGTATAAAGCCGTTAAATGAAGAGAATACTGACTATATTTACAATTGAGGCGACTTGCCTGGCATTTTCTGAATGACACAGTTCAAATCCTGAAGATTTGTGTCTATACTTCTAAGAAAACTGTCTATTTTTGGTAAAACTCTTAAAATACACAATGATATTTCCGGGAAATGATTAGAAACATGTAAGAAACACTTGAAATACTAAGGAATAGTGCCGTTCTATCTATATAGCCGTGTTCAATCACCAAGATTAGAGGTAGAAAGCTGTGAATGCTGAGAGTACTGATAATGTTTACAATCCGGTAACGTTAGATGGTGTTTTTCAAAGAAAGTGCTTTCAAACATTAAGAATTTCTGTTTATAGAGCTCAGAATTTTGTGTATAAAGCCGTTAAATGAAGAGAATACTGATTATATTTACAATTTGAAGCTGAATTGCCTGGAGTTCTCTAAATCCCACAGTTCAAATCCCTGAAGGATTCATGTCTTTACTTCTAAGAAAACTGGCTAATTTTGTTAAAACTCTTAAAATACACAATGATAGTTCCGGGAAATGATTAGAAACATGTAAGAAACACTTGAAATTCTAAGGAATAGAGCCGTTCTATCTTTATGGCCTGCATCAATCACCAGGATTAGAGGTAGAAAGCTGTGAAAATGCCTAGAGTACTCATAATGTTTACAATATGGCAACTTTAGATGGTGTTTTTCGAAGAAAGTGCTTTCAAACATTAAGAATTGCTGTTTATAGAGCTCAGAATTTGTGTATAAAGCCGTTAAATGAAGAGAATACTGATTATATTTACAATTGAGGCGACTTGCCTGGCGTTTTCTGAGTGATACAGTTCAAATCCTGAAGATTTTTGTCTATACTTCTAAGAAAACTGTCTATTTTTGGTAAAACTCTTAAAATACACAGTGATATTTCCGGGAAATGAATAGAAACATGTAAGAAACACTTGAAATACTAGGAAATAGAGCCGTTCTATCTTTATGGCCTGCATTAATCACCAGGATTATAGGTAGAAAGCTGTGAAATGCTGAGAGTACTGATAATGTTTACAATGCGGGAACTTTAGATGGTGTTTTTCGAAGAAAGTGCAATCAAACATTAAGAATTGCTGTTTATAGAGCTCAGAATTTGTTTATAAAGCCGTTAAATGAAGAGAATACTGATTATATTTACAATTGAAGCTGAATTGCCTGGAGTTTTCTGAATACCACAGTTCAAATCCTGAAGATTCATGTCTATACTTCTAGAAATACTGTCTAATTTTGGTAAAACACTTAAAATACGCAATGATATTCCCGGGAAATGATTAGAAACATGTAAGAAACACTTGAAATACTAAGGAATAGAGCCATTCTATCTATATAGCTGTGTTCAAGCACCAAGATTAGAGGTAGAAAGCTGTGAATGCTGAGAGTACTGATAATGTTTACAATCCGGTAACGTTAGATGGTGTTTTTCCAAGAAAGTGCTTTCAAACATTAAGAATTGCTGTTTATAGAGCTCAGAATTTGTGTATAAAGCCGTTAAATGAAGAGAATACTGATTATATTTACAATTGAAGCTGAATTGCCTGGAGTTTTCTGAATGACACAGTTCAAATCCTGAAGATTCATGTCTATACTTCTAAGAAAACTGTCTAATTTTGGTAAAACACTTAAAATACGCAATGATATTCCCTGGAAATGATTAGAAACATGTAAGAAACACTTGAAATACTAGGAAATAGAGCCGTTCTATCTTTATGGCCTGCATCAATCACCAGGATTAGAGGTAGAAAGCCGTGAAATGCCGAGAGTACTTATAATGTTTACAATCCGGTAACGTTAGATGGTGTTTTTTAAAGAAAGTGCTTTGAAACATTAAGAATTGCTGTTTATAGAGCTCAGAATTTGTGTATAAAGCCGTTAAATGAAGAGAATACTGATTATATTTACAATTGAAATTGAATTGCCTGGAGTTTTCTGAATACCACAGTTCAAATCCTGAAGATTCATGTCTATACTTCTAGAAAAACTGTCTAATTTTGGTAAAACACTTAAAATACGCAATGATATTCCCGGGAAATGATTAGAAACATGTAAGAAACCCTTGAAATACTAGGAAATAGAGCCGTTCTATCTTTATGGCCTGCATCAATCACCAGGATTAGAGGTAGAAAGCTGTGAAATGCCGAGAGTACTGATAATGTTTACAATCCGGTAACGTTAGATGGTGTTTTTCGAAGAAAGTGCTTTCAAACATTAGAATTGCTGTTTGTAGAGCTCAGAATTTGTGTATAAAGCCGTTAAATGAAGAGAATACTGATTATATTTACAATTGAGGCGACTTGCCTGGCGATTTCTGAGTGACACAGTTCAAATCCTGAAGATTTGTGTCTACACTTCTAAGAAAACTGGCTAATTTTGGTAAAACTCTTAAAATACACAATGATATTTTCAGGAAATGATTAGAAACATGTAAGAAACATTTAAAATACTAGGAAATAGAGCCCTTCTATCTTTATTGCCTGCATCAATCACCAGGATTAGAGGTAGAAAGCTGTGAAATGCCGAGAGTACTGATAATGTTTACAATCCGGTAACGTTAGACGGTGTTTTTCGAAGAAAGTGCTTTCAAAAATTAAGAATGGCTGTTTATAGAGCTCAGAATTTGTGTATAAAGCCGTTAAATGAAGAGAATACTGATTATATTTACAATTGAAGCTGAATTGCCTGGAGTTTTCTGAATGACACAGTTCAAATCCTGAAGATTCATGTATATACTTCAAGGAAAACTGTCTAATTTTGGTAAAACACTTAAAATACGCAATGATATTCCCGGGAAATGAATAGAAACATGTAAGAAACACTTGAAATACTAAGAAATAGAGCCGTTCTATCTATATAGCCGTGTTCAATCACCAAGATTAGAGGTAGAAAGCTGTGAAATGCTGAGAGTACTGATAATGTTTACAATCGGGCCATTTTAGATGGTGTTTTTCCGAAAAAAGTGCTATCAAATATTAACAATTGCTGTTTATAGAGCTCAGAATTTGTGTATAAAGCCGGTAAATGAAGAGAATACTGATTATATTTACAATTGAGGCTACTTGCCTGGCGTTTTCTGAATGACACAGTGTCAAATACTGAAGATTCGTGTCTATACTTCTAAGAAAACTGTCTAGTTTTGGTAAAACACTTAAAATACGCAATGACATTCCCTGGAAATGATTAGAAACATGTAAGAAACACTTGAAATACTAGGAAATAGAGCCGTTCTATCTTTATGGCCTCCATCAATCACCATGATTAGAGTTAGAAAGCTGTGAAATGCTGAGAGTACTGATAATGTTTACAATCCGGTAACGTTAGATGGTGTTTTTCAAAGAAAGTGCTTTCAAACATTAAGAATTGCTGTTTATAGAGCTCAGAATTTGTGTATAAAGCCGATAAATGAAGAGAATACTGATTATATTTACAATTGAAGATGAATTGCCTGCAGTTTTCTGAATGACACAGTTCAAATACTGAAGATTCATGTCTATACTTCTAAGAAAACTGTCTAATTTTGGAAAAAAACTTAAAATACGCAATGATATTCCCGGGAAATGATTAGAAACATGAAAGAAACACTTGAAATACTAGGAAATAGAGCCATTCTATCTTTATGGCCTGCATCAATCACCAGGATTAGAGGTAGAAAGCTGTGACATGCTGAGAGTACTGATAATGTTTACAATCTGGTAACGTTAGATGGTGTTTTTCGAAGAAAGTGCTTTCAAACATTAAGAATTGCTGTTTATAGAGCTCAGAATTTGTGTATAAAGCCGTTAAATGAAGAGAATACTGATTATATTTACAATTGACGTGACTTGCCTGGTTTTTTCTGAGTGACACAGTTCAAATCCTGAAGATTTGTGTCTATACTTCTAAGAAAACTGGTTAATTTTGGTAAAACTCTTAAAATATACAATGATATTTCCGGGAAATTATTAGAAAAATGTAAGAAACACTTAAAATACTAGTAAATAGAGCCGTTCTATCTTTATGGCCTGCATCAATCACCAGGTTGAGAGGTAGAAAGCTGTGAAATGCCGAGAGTACTGATAATGTTTACAATCCGGCAACTTTAGATGGTGTTTTTCCGAAGAAAGTGCTTTCAAACATTAAGAATTGCTGTTGATAGAGCTCAGAAATTGTGTATAAAGCCGTTAAATGAAGAGAATACTGATTATATGTACAATTGAGGCTGAATTGCCTGGAGTATTCTGAATGCCACAGTTCAAATCCTGAAGATTCATGTCTATACTTCTAAGAAAACTGTATAATTTTGGTAAAACACTTAAAATACGCAATGATATTTCCGGGAAATGATTAGAAACATGTAAGAAACACTTGAAATACTAGGAAATACAGCCGTTCTATCTTAATGGCCTGCATCAATCACCAGGATTAGAGGTAGAAAGCTGTGACATGCTGAGAGTACTGATAATGTTTACAATCCAGCAACGTTAGATGGTGTTTTTCGAAGAAAGTGCTTTCAAATATTAAGAATTGCTGTTTATAGAACTCAGAATTTGTGTATAAAGCCGTTAAATGAAGAGAATACTGATTATATTTACAATTGA
>NW_005873216.1:0-1287 GCF_000147115.1 Myotis lucifugus
CTCTATCCCTTTTCTTTCCTCTCTCTAAAACTCAATAGAAACATATTTTTTTTAAAAAAAACTTTTTGGTTATTACTTTAGGGCATAGACATGACATTCTAAGAGATTTAGGAGGGAGAGACTAAATTCTAATTAGGGAACATATCTGAGGTTGAAATCCTGTATGTATGTATATGTTCACATACATTTCTATCCTGGCTGGTAAATCTAGACCCCTGGCCACAACCACTTCTTTAATGGAATGTTATGATTCAAACTACTCTGAACCAATGAATGAATGAATGAATAAAAAACTTCTTCCTAATACATATAATAGTTCTAATTATAATCTCTATAAACCAGAGATAAGTAAGAAAAATGTTTTGAACTGTAAAAGAATACATCAGAAAACTCTAGACAACAGGAGTGAAGAGATCACTGAAAAAATAATAAGACACATATTTTTTAAAAATCATACAGAGCCCTCTGGAGGATAGGACAATATAAGTAACCTAACCACTCTTGGTCTCCGTTTCTGCCTATGTACAATGAAGATAAAAATAATCTGGATTGGGTTCAAATCCTGATGTCCTCACATACCAGCTGCATGTCATTAGGTAAGTCACCTCCCTCTCTGAACCTCACCCTGGCCTCTCAGGAATCTGAGCAGCAAGTGAGAGGGCATATAGCTACCAGTGTACTGGTTATGTGGAGGATAGTGGTTATTTTTCATCGAAAGTAATTTTAGAGGGGTGGTAAATGGTGATGGAGGGAAAAGAGAGAGAAGAAAAAAAATAAGTAATTTCCCAGCATTTCCCTAAAAAAAAAAAAGTATTTTTATTTGCTCTGGCTTTGTTTTTGTATTTATGCTTAAGGTGGCACAATGAGATTTGTGAAGGTGTACAGTGTGATGACTCGGTATATGAATACACTGTAAAATGATCGCCACAAGCACGTGAATGAACAGAGCCAACATTCATGCAGTTCCTACTTCTGTGTGAAATCCAGGTGTGAGCAGGGGTGGTTCCCTCTGGAGGTCTTGAAGACGAATCTGTCCCATTCCTCTCTCCTCGCTGGTGGTGGCAGCAGGCAACCCTGGGCGTTCCTTGGCTGGGAGACACATCACTCCCATCTCTGCCTCCATCTTCATTCTCCCCTGTCTGTGTCCAAAGTTCCCATATTCTTGAAGGAGACTTGTACTGGATAAAAAAATATGTGTGTGGTTTGTTGTTTTTTCTTTCAGCACTTTAAAATGTAGTTCCGCAGTCTTCTGGCCTGTATAGCTTCTGATGAATTATGCATTTGTTA
>NW_005873216.1:1387-4978 GCF_000147115.1 Myotis lucifugus
CCAGTTTATCTTTGATTTTTCAGCAGTTTGACTACGATTTGCCTAAGTACAGTTTTCTTCATTATTTGCTCACTGGATCTACACAGTATCTAGAAGAAATTAACCCTCTATTTTACAGCTCTTGTCTTGTGCTCACTTATTTATTTATTGACATGTGCATGTGGTGAGAAAACAAAACACTGTCTGGATCTGTTTTGAATAGCAGAGCATTATGGCATATTCATAATTTTCATAATATAATAACTTAATGCTAAGAAGTTTCTTATACAAAAAAGGGGGCACCAAGTGGTCTATTTCCTGCTCCCTAAACCCCGACTGCATCAATTTGTCTGAGCCCAGAAGCTGGGAAAGGTAAGAAGCTGGATGAATCCCAACTGGCTCAGGCTGTACATACAGAAGCTGACACAAGACTTGCCATCTGGGAAATGAGGTTTGAAATGCTGACAAAACTGAAAATCTTACTTTAAAAAAAAACAAACATCAAGATACTAAGCAATTGTGATGCTCCATTGTGTGCTTCTAGAACACCTCCGTTTCCCACCTAGAGGACTAGGCTCGCAGAGAACACTTCCGACGGCCTCACTCTTCTCAAGTGACACTTCCTGCACTTGACCTGTTGTGAGCTGTCTGTAGTACAAGAGTCCAAATGCCTATGGTTCTTCAAAGCCCAGGCAAGCATTAAAACCAAATGAAATGACTGGCACTGGAGATTTCCTAAGATTAAAAACAAAACAAAACGAAACAAAAAACACACACAAAAACTCTAGGGCCCTTGGAAAGACTGTCTAAAGCTTCTTTCTGACTTGAAATATTATGAGTGTGTGGTTTTTTTTGTTTGTTTTTTTGTTTTGTTTGTCTTTTAGTTCTGAATAGGCACAGGTTCTGGATTTAAATCCAAGCTCTATTACAAGCATTGTTGTATTACTTAACCTTTCTATTTTTTTAAAAAACACATTTTTACTGATCTTTAGAGGAGAGGAAAGGAGAGGGAGAGAGAAACATCAATGTGAGAGCCAAACATCAATTGGCTGCCTTCTACACGTGCCCTACTGGGGATCGAGCCTGTAACCGGGACACGAACCCTGACCAGGAATCGAACCAGCAACTTTTCGGTGTACAAGACAATGCCCAACCAGCTGACCCGCACCGGCCAGGGCTACTTAGCCTTTCTATACCTTGGTTTTTGTAGCTATAAAAATCAGAAGTCATATTTGTGATGAGAGTAAAAGCATAAAGCTGCTATTGGTACTGTCATAGAATAAACTGACCATAAACATTAGCAGTATTCGTATAACTTTTAGATTCTCTTCTATAGGGAAAATTACCTAAATCTTAGATGTATCTAATTTTCACATTTTCTTTCAAATCTGGATTAGAGATAGTAAATGGCTTCATTTTCAGTCTGTCCAGTCTATGCTTCTACCTCAGTCATAGTCTAAGGCAGTAGTCGGCAAACCGTGGCTCGCAAGCCACATGCGGCTCTTTGGCCCCTTGAGTGTGGCTCTTCCACAAAATACCACATGCGGGCGCGCGCGTACAGTGCGAAATTGACTTAAAACTTTAAGTAAAGTTTATTAAGTTAATTTTAGGGAACGTTGTGGAGTGAAAGAAGATGTAGTGTCGAGGATTGAGAAAGGTATGTTGAGATGATTTGTCCATATAGAGAGGATGAACAAAAGGAGATAGATGAAACAAGTATACAAGACGAGTGTGGATGGGAGAGTTGGAAGGGGTCGACCTCAGCGAACGTACCTCAATCAGATTGAGGATGTTTTTAGCAAAGGCCAGCTTAGGAGTACCCTAATTAAGTTAATAACAATGTACCTACCTATATAGTTTAAGTTAAAAAAAAATTTGGCTCTCAAAAGAAATTTCAATTGTTGTACTGTTGATATTTGGCTCTGTTGACTAATGAGTTTGCCGACCACTGGTCTAAGGGAATGTAGCAGATGATGGGGTGGCTGGTGTTATCAAGTGCCCCCGCTGGGAGAGGACAGGGTCCTGGTGGTGGCTACCACTCGGCCAGACATCCAGTGCTCAGCAGTTACCACTGATGCCATAATGCTCTGCTACTCAAAACAGATCCAGACAGTGTTTCGTTTTCTCACCAAATGGCTGAAAGCTTTGGGAACCACATATCCCGGGTGGGCCAAATAGCAATATTTTGTTCTCCTGTCCATATGCGTGAACTCCAACTGGCCAGGTCATGGAAAATTCAAGATGGGGACATTATACCATAGCCGAATGTGATGGAGAAAGGAAATTATCATTGACTGAACACTACATGGATTATTGAGTAGAGTTGGTGGTGCCAGTAGGTTTTGCATGTCATCTCATTTACTCTTCAGAAGGATACGTAAAGACGCAGATTACAGCCCATGCTGTAAAGGAGAGGCAACGGGTGTCGAAAAGGTTTACGTTCACTGTCGCACGGATGGTGAGGGTCAGGACAGAGATGCAAACCCAATTTCCCGTGGGAGCCATATTTCCTGTCCCTTCTGCATGTGTGCATAGGAAGATCTGTCTGGTTTGGGACATACTCCTGATCATACTCAGAGTAAATTGAGAGAGAATCAGATGCACAAAACACTCAGGTTACATCCTTGGGTTTGGCAAGGGCTAGAGTCATCACGGTCTTTGTTGACTCCTGTCCCTTTCCCTGGATATTTCTGTCAATCAATAAGATATCTTTGGGAACAGCCAAACTTGGAAGCCTTCAGTCTTACCAATGCTCAAAATATAATAATAGCAAAAACACACGAATGACACCATGTTCAAAAGGATGTGACGGTCCAGATCTTTTAGAAACGGAACTGTGGGAGCAGATGCCACCCCGTTAATGATTAGCAGCGCCTTTGCTCAGCAACGATTATTTTTTCTCCGTGGAAGCATGCTGATTAGCCAGAGACACCCGGAGTCTGGCTACCATAGAGAAGGCTGGGTCTCCAGCCAAGTTTCACGGAGACTCTGTAAATAACAATATGCTCCACAGACCAGATTCCTAGCCTGCAGGCACCATTATATCGCACTTCCCAGTCCTGCGCATTGGCCACTGCCCATAGCCTCAGAGCTTGGAAGAAAGTCAGTTGGAATTGAAAAGAACCCACTTTGCTAAACTACTACTTCAAAAAAGCCAGCAAGTCGGTATGAGAACTGTATGTCTAGGCAGCCAAAGACGCTCCATGGCTCTGTTACTATTGGTGAAGAACTAGGGGAAAAATGCACAAAGTTATCACTCCAAAGATTCAGCACGGGACCCAGAGGTGTGGCTCAGTGGTTGAGCATCAACCTATGAACCAGGAAGTCACGGTTGGATTCCAGGTTAGGGCACATGCCTGGGTTTCGGGCTCAATCCTCAGTGTGGGCATGCAGGAGGCAGCTGATCAATGATTCTTTCTCATCGTTGATGTCTCTATCTCCCTCTCTCTCCCTTCCTCTCTGAAATCAATAAAAATATATTTTGTTAAAATAGAGACTCAATGTTGGCAGATCACAGAACTCGGGGCTTCCCCTGACAACTCTTTACAAGTGAATTAACCTCTCTCCCACCTCTATGTCACCTCTAGAAAAAGGGTTCATCAGAACCAGTGA
>NW_005873216.1:5141-8173 GCF_000147115.1 Myotis lucifugus
GTTTCATTGATTTTGAAAGTCGCATACTTGCAATACTTGCCTTGACTGCTTTCTCTCCCTGCCTTTCTCCATGTCTATTGAATTGTGTTCCCCAAGATGGCACACATTTATAATGTGCCTCACGTGTTTCTGTGACGTGTAAGGCATATTAGCCTAATATGCAAAGTGTCCCCTTGGGAGTTGGATCAGGAGTTCGATCATTCGCTATGACGTGCACTGACCACCAGGGGGCGGCGCAGAATGAAGGAAGGCCCCAGCCGGCAGCCGGCAGCCGCTAGGGACCCTACCTGTGCACGAATTTCGTGCACTGAGCCTCTAGTTATTATATAAGGTGCATTCTACCCCAATGCAGTCAGTTAACTGAAAATATTCCCCTCCCCCTCCCTGTTTTACCTGATAAAGGAACCAAGGACAAAGGACTTACTGAAGCTTCCACACTGGACTAGGCTAGAAGAAAGACAAGATTTTAGGTCTCCTGACTCTAATTTTGGCTACTTCTTAAGTGTATAGAAAGTACAAGAAACTCATTTACCATTTTATCCATCTGAAATTGGAATTAGTGGGGGCTATCTGTGCCTCCATATACTTCTTCTACTTGGTAATAATCAACTAGAAAACGGTAGCAAATTCTCTTCAAGCATTTGAATCTTCTAAAATGACTGAATCAAAAGATTGCATTTCCAATCTTTTGAGAACTTATCCAACCATGACAAGTGGATGTATAAATAGAATACCAATATTAGAGCCCTGCGACGCCTCCTTATCTGAACAGGCTCCTAAAGCAGAAAGTTTCCCTTTGTGCGGGGCTTATCTCCCACAGACATTTTGTTTAAAACTTGGAGGTTGAATTCTAATTAAATTGTGCTATTTTCCAAGCTGTTTCCAAGAGGATGATCACATTCAAAGGGAACTTGTGTGTCCCTAGTAAGGATTAAAATTCAGATCTCAAGTATACTTTTTTAAGAATATATATTTTTTATGGATTTCAGAGAAGGGAGAGGGAGAGAGAGATAGAAACATCAATGATGAGAGAGAATCACTGATTGGCTGCCTCCTGCATGCCCCCTACCAGGGATCGAGGATGCAACCTGGGCATGTACCCTTTACCGGAATCAAACCTGGATCCCTACAGTCCACAGGCCAATGCTCTATCCACTGAGCAAAACCAGCTAGGGCAGATCTCAAATATACTTTAAGTCCATTGGCCAACTACTTCCAGTTTCCAGTATATAGCTCTAATTCCAGCTTATAAAGTCTACCCCACATTTCAGAGTGCTAGGTAGCACCTCAGAGATGTCCCATTGCACAAAACTAAAGAGATCACCTTTTCTTAAATAATCTAGAAACTCTCCCTGACTTCCTCCTCCAACAATGAAAAATTCTCAGTGATTTGAGTTCAAAATTATAACGTTTCCTTTGCATGTCGGAATTAATCTGTCTTCCAAGCCTATTGCTTTTACTTCCATAATCTTTTCCCATATGATTATCCTAGTCCTCTATACTTCCTGTCCAGTCTAAACCAGTCTAGTTTAGCAAGAAGAGCCTTCTGTCTGGAGTCTCAGTCTTTAGTTTCTCTTTTTTCTTATCCAAGTTACAGATCTAAGAAGATTAATCTTTTTTAAGTATGGCTTTGATCCTTTCTGTGTAGCCATGAAGTGTCTGCCACATGGCTACACAACAAATTTTACAGGCCTAGGCTACCATTCAAAGTGACAACAGGTACCAAATTACACTTCCAGCCTTTCCATCCAAACTCAACGTGGTTATGGTGTTCCCTCTGAGATGGAGGGCTTCCTCGTCTAAGGTCTCTAACTCTTCCTCCTTCTTCCAGATCCAGCTTTAAGAGAATTTTCCCCAAACCAGCAAGTCCAGGAGGCCCCACACACTTCGCTGAAAATAACCTCATCTAAACCAGAGCTCCCAAAGTCCCCCTTTAGAGCAATCATGGATTCAATGAACAGAATAGAATTTTTTTTCTATATTTTTTATTTTTTAATTAAATGTATTGGGGTGACATTGGTTAATCAGATTACACAGGTTTTGAATGTACGATTCTATGGCACATCATCCATCTGTGAAATGCATTGTGTGGCCACCACCCAATGAGTTTTTGATGTGTGTGCCTTATCTCCCTAAACACTATCAGAACCTTGGGAGTAGGAGGTATCAGTCATCCATCCCTGCCCAAAGGATAAAAGACTAAACAATACTAATAACAAATGATAATAATGGGTGACATACATGGATGACCCACTGTATGGAGGCACAGAACCATTTCACTGAATCGTCAACGAACCTTTTTGAAGTAGGTGCTATTTTCCAGATTCAAAAACTAAACTTTAGAGCATTTAAGTGCTTGACCGTAAGCATTAAGTTTATGATATATATATATATATATATATATATATATATATATATATATATATATATATATCTTTTCCATTCCATTTCACTGCCTTGCTAGGATAGCAGACTTTAAAAGTCAGCCATCTAAAAGCCTTTTCAGAATGGCAGGGTAACAATTAAAAAATAAAAAAAAACTCCCCTAGGGAGTTGCTTTCAAGTCCAGGATCACTTCCCCAGAGGCAAATAAGACAGAATGTGTGCGCTTTTGTCAAATGCTTGGCTGTTACCTGTGGATAGCATCCCCGCCCCCAGGATGACAGCAGCAGTCCTTCCATCATTCCATTTCATTTCTCACAATGGACAGCTTCTCTTGAATTTGTATAAAAGCTCAACAGACAAACATATGTTTCCCATACCAGGATATAGATAACCAGAGCAGCCGGCAGCTATTATGTGGCATCTTCAATCCCAGGGCCTTGTCTAAAATCTACCTCCCAAAAGTCAGCTCTCCTGGTGGGCTGGATTTTCCTACAAGAGTAGGGAATTTGGGTATCTAAGTGGCTTCTTTTAAAACCTTATCCACAGGTGTTTCTGTCAAATAGCATGATCTTTTGATAACATTCAAATTTTCCAACAAGGATTTAAAGAGAAATTGCAAATAGTGCTTGACCAGTCTATAGGATAGG
>NW_005873216.1:9012-10550 GCF_000147115.1 Myotis lucifugus
GACTTTTTTTAAAAAAGGAGAAGCAGAGTAGCAGAGTGTTTCTATCTCAAGTTCATTAGCTAAGCACTCTGTGAAGGTGAATTTGCTTTGAACCAACCAACTTTTAGGTGAACATTTAATATGCTGGGGAGGTGGGGTGGAAATAACCACTTTTATCAAAAGGAACATATGAACTCAGAAATAGGAAACACTCTCTTAAAATGGAAACTCGCTTTCAATCGGTAAATTTCCTCCACTAGCCAGAATTCTTGAAAATACTTTAAAATCAGATTAAATGTTTGCTCTAAGCAGTCCTTTCTTATTCTTGAGCCCCAGGGGGGGGAAATAAAAGTACCATCCTTTCCTAGACTCCAAGGTTTGAATTACCTATTAGAAATCCTTATATTTGAGTTGGTTTAAGGTGTGTTTTGATAACTGCTTCTAGTGACAAATCAATGGCTAGTGTGAAAATGATAGCTCACAAAATGTGTTAATGAAATCAATCAACAATAAGCTTACCACGTTTCTCACGTTGAATCTATTGCATTTCCATTCACTAAATTCTTTGTGTGACCTTTAGTAATTAAGATGGAAGACTAATTGTCTCAGCTTCCAGCTGAAACAGTTTACAGATAAGATCTTTTTGACAGTTTCTTGAAACTTGTATACAATTCAGAGGTTTGAGGTATTGCTCATTTTCATTTTCTGTGATTTGCTAGGCGCAGTGACACAATATTTTGTGATTTCATCCACTATCCAATCTCTTGGAATTAATCCTGTTTTATTCATAAAGATGAAAAAAAAATTCCTAGCTTAATTTTTCCCCCAAAAAACTCCCACAACTAGTAAGGAGCAACATAAGGTTTGGGAATTTCCACTTGGAGGGTGTTGGTGAACTAGAGAATGAATAGAAATTAAAAATAGTTAGAAAGGGGGAAAGAAAATATTCTAGTCAGAGAAAACACCAGTGAGCAAGGCTCTAAGATATAAAATCTTTTTTTTTAATGTTAGTTTTCAAGAAATTCCTAAAAAACTATTTCCAAAAATATTGGTTTGAAGAGAGGGCCATCAAATAGATGTGTGTCTGTGGAACATGACTGACTGGAATTGTGGGGGATGTTGGGTGTGGGAGAGTCCAGTGAGATTAGGGCACAAGAGGAAAAAGGGGAGGTATGTCATATTCCTAATTGAGAGTGACCATGACCCCAGTTTATGCCTGTTGTCAGGAGTAATTACTATTACACCCCTTTCTCTCTCCAAAGGTGCCCCTGTTTGAATGATAAAGTACATAGTCACCCTACTAATTAACAAAGTAATAGAACATATGGTAGCACTCACTCTCCCGGAATCTCAAGCCAACCTCACCAAGCCACCTGTCTTTGTCCCTGACTTGGGGACAGATGAAGTTTGAAGCCAGAAGTATCGTTGCCTCATAGGAATTATTAGAAACTCGCTACAGAAAAATATACCAAACAACAAAATGTCATCAAAGACCATGGACACGTTAAAAAGCATAAGATAGATACACGATAGATACCCTTAATGGGCCAGAACAAAAG
>NW_005873216.1:12645-30751 GCF_000147115.1 Myotis lucifugus
GACAGGTGAGGGGAAAAGAAGAGCCTTTTCCTAAGATTTTGCTAAGATATGAAATGCAAAATAATTCATGACACTAAATCAAAAAACGAACCAAACCACAATTTAGCATGCACCTTTCCTTTTTAGTTTTACAGCATTCTGGAAGGGGGGGGCAGGGAGAAACACACACACATACAAATATTGAGCAGTTTTGAAAAACTTGTGTTGCATTGCAATGGATTTTTCCAAATGCTTACAATGCCATCTAAAGTCTGATCATCTGTTGTAGTCTTTAAAACAACGTCTGATATCATGTCCCTACACTAATATCACCAGCAGAGAATATTACCCACATCACAAAACTGTAATGAAAACATATATGATCACTTCCAGTCAGCACAAATGTTTTCAATAATGCATAGCAAAGATGTTATATGTGATCCATTATTCATGCCTCTCTCATACATATATTTGAAAATGGAATGGTACTGGTTGCCCTCAGAATCTGGGCCGCGGTTGTTCTGTAGTTCATAACTTTCTACTCTGGCATACTTTTTGCCTAAAAATAATTCTCAAATTGGATTGTCAGTCAATCATACATTACCTTGTGCCTAACTGGCAGATGGCATCATCCCTTTAACCATTTTCTTCCCCATTGCCACTGTTCAAACACTGACTGCCTTTGGCTCTCTCTCTCACATACATACACATCCTTATACTTACGGATTGCTTTTCTTATGTTAAACATTATGTCTAAGATCAAATTGTATAATATTAGAGATTATTCAGTCAAGAATTGTTTAAAAGCAATTGTTTAAAAGTAAAGTGCATGCTATATTTAAATAAGGTAAACTAGCTTTAATAATAATATATAAAATAATGTGACCAGTGGCAAAACTTTAATTCAATGCTTTTGCTTGAATTATTTTGCTTTAGAATATCTATCTATATATCTATATCTATATCATCTATATCTATATCTATAGTGTTATAAGATAATAACATATTACATGATATTTAATATATTACATATAGTTTTACACATATATATGAACATAAGAAAAATCTGGAGAAATTCTAAAGCAAAGACCATCCCCAACTATAGTTATTCTTATTCACTTAGAATTAAACTCATTACTTAGTGTTATAATTTTCAAATAAATGCTCTCAGATTATATTTAAAAGGAAAAGTAAATGTAGAATAAATTAAAATTTTAATGGATAAGTACAAAGCAAATCACTCATTTAAAATGGTTTTGAGTGGTCATAATGATGTAGCAGTTGATCCAATTAATTTATTGACATTCTAAAACTGTTATCCAAGGAATTCTGCTGAGTGCTGCTGAGAATCAAAAGATGAACAGGTGTGGAATAGAATGTGCCCTCGGTAAAAAATATAAGTTTTTGGAGAAGACATGTACACAGGCTACAGAAATATGATATGATAATGCAATAATGAACATAATCCTTTAGGTCAAAAAGTAGAGATTAAGGACCAGAGGGGAATCTACTTGACCTAAGTGAATAAAGCTGCAGAGTGTTAGAGGTTAGACTTCTAGAGAAAGCTGTGAGTGTCAACAGAGACAGAAAATGAAGAACCTGAAATACCAAATTATGCTTTAGCCATTATTTAGAACCACATAGAGACATCGAATGATTTAAGACCCAGAAGCAATATATTCAAGCTGGTGTTTTAATGGATGAATTCAGGGGAAAGATCAGTAAGGGAAATCTTTGAAGTTCTAGGTCAGATACTATTACCTGAACTAGGCTAGGGACTTTTGGACTAGAGAGAAAAGAGGTACACAATAATAAGGAGTAAAATATATTGCCACACCATTCTGAATAGAAAGTCATGGCCAAAAAAAGACACCTCTAATAAAGGAATGTTATGCAAACTATACAAAGCACTCTTAAAACACAAAAATAAGAAAAAAAATGAGCCAAAGACCTTAACCGACACCTCACCAAAGATATACGGATAACAGACAAGCACATAAAAAGATGCTCGCATCACATGTCCTCAGGGAAATACACTGAAAAAAACATAGCTGTTGGAATGACCAAAATCTGGGACACTAACAACCTAAAAGGCAGATGAAGATATGAAGCAATAGGAACTTAATTTACTATCAATGGAAATGCAAAATGGTACAGTGACTTTGAAAGCCAGTTTGGTGGCTTCTTACAAACTAAACATATTCTTACCAGGTGATCCAGCAATCGCACTTCTTGCTATTTGTACAAAGAAAATAAAAACTTACGGCCACACAAAACCTGCACATGGAGGTTCACAGCAGATTTATTCATAATTGCCAAAACTTGGAAGCAACTGAGATGTCTTTCAGTAGGTAGAGGAATATGTGAACTGCGGTGCATCCAGAAATGGATTATTATTTGGCACTAAAAAGAGACGGACTATCAAGCCATAAAAAGAGCTGGAGGAATTTTAAATATATATTACTAAGTAAACCGAGCTGACCTGAAAAGCTACATACTGTCGGATCCATCTATATGACATTTTGGAAAAGGCAAACTATGGAGAGAATAAAAAGACCAGTGATTACCAGGTAGGGAGAAGGATGACGAGGTAGAGCAGAGGATTTGCAGGCAGAGAAAATACTCTGTATGATACTATGTTAATGGATATATGTCATTATACATCTATTCAAATCCATAGTATGTTCAACAAGAATAAACCCTAATGTAAACCATGGACTCTGGGTAATAATGATATACCAAGGTAGATTCATCAGTTATAACATATCCTCCACTCTGGGGTGGGGGGATGTTGATAATGGGAGAGGCTATGCAGAGGTGGGGTCAGGGGTATATGGGAAATCTCTGTACCAGTATATTCCTATCAATTTTGTGTGAACCTAAAACTACTCTGGAAAAAAAAACAACAACACAAAACTAAGTCTTAAAATTTAAAAATATCCTGGCCATTTACTTGGAAAGCTTTTTTTGGAAGTTAATTTGGCCACACTGATTAGTTAAGATCTAAAGTCAACTGCAGCCACTTCACTGCTTGCTCATCCTTCAAAATTACTCTTGGAAAAGTCAAGAGCAAGTACTCGAAATCCTTTCTTTCTTTAGTGTCACTTTCCAGTGTGTAGAAAACATGCTATGCCTGGAGAAGGCTGCATGTATACGACTAATGAGCTTTCTGTCGACTGGCTCCTGGGAGGCAATTTATATGAATGCCTTGGTTTCAAGATGAGTCTATGAGAAAGAACTGAGGACATTTGGGGAGACACAATGGCAAATGTATGTGGATGGGCACACTGGAAATGATCCAGAACCCAGGGAGGTTAATTTTAGGTCATTTTCTAAATAAACAGTGGTCTTCTAGGCTCCCAAAGTGTATGAGTATGAATAGGAAATTCCAAAAAATTCTGTGTGAACTTTAACAAAGATGAAGTGAAAGAATACTAGTTTTTGCTTACCTATGACTTTTTTCTATTGCAATAATAAAAGTCAAGACTAAAAAATTTCCAAAAGTAACTGGGAGAAAGGAGTTGGAAGGACTCTATAGCAAATGAGAGATTAGAAAACTACAAGGGTGTGGTTTCAAAGGTGACGATGCTCAGAATGTTTATATAAGGAGATACAAAAACTAAAATCCCCTCCCCCTTGCTTCACTGCTTAACTCTCAACATCTTTATCAACTCTTTTAGAAATGTAACAGTGTTAAGCAATAATTTATTTGTTATTTATATCATTCCTTCTGCTCAAAATAGTGTTATGTACAAATAATGGCATCACATTAAAGAACAAGCATTAGACCTAAGTGAAACAAGCCAGTCAATGAAGGAAAAATACCACATGATCTCACTCTTTCATGGATAATTAAGACCATTACAAACTTTTGAACAATAATAAATACAGTGGCAGAGCTGCCTCAAACCGATTGTCGGACTGCAGTGGGAAGGCCAGGGAGGGTTGGGGGACAGGAGGGAGGGGAATAAGAGATCAACCGAAGGACTTGTATGCATCCATATAACCATAACTAATGGACATAAGACACTGGGGGGTAAGGGAGGGCAGGGGCTTGTCAAGGGTGGGGGGGAAAAAAGGACACTTATGTAATACCCTTTGTAATACTTTTAGCGAAAAATAAAAAAAATAAAAAAAAAGAACAAGCATTAGAAATCAAAACAAACAACCCTCCCCCCCTACAAACACAAAAAGAATGCTATTTTTGAGCAACAATATGGCACACCACTATTGTATAACCAAATTGTATAACACAACCGATGTGTGTGCATATATATTTTTTAATGGCCGTCCTTCATTAACCCATAGAAGGTAAATCCTAGAAGTGTAATAAAACATTTCTCAAAGTATGCTATACAGGAAAATTTTTTTTCAATGTTTCGAAGAGCAAATAATTTTAGAAATGGATGAGATAATTAACAAAATTAACTACAGAAATTCTAAGCGTGTTCATATACTAAAGAAAAATCATGACTTTCAAAGTGAAGGCTAATCTGAATCAAATCCCTCAAAATCAATCCATCTCTCTCTTTCACACCTTCTCTCCTTCCCTCCCTTGTTGTATTAGTCAGGGTTATCCAGGAAAAAAAGAACTAAGATATACAAGATACACAGATACCTATAAGGAGTAATTAATAGAAACTGACTTACGTGGTTCTGGAGGCTGACAAGTCCACAATCTGCCTTCTATCAGCTAGAGAACCAGGAAAGTCAGTGGTGATTCAGTCCAAGGTCAAAGGCCTGAGAGTGGAGGCTGATGGTGTGAGTCCAGACATGAGTCCAAAAGCCCAAGAACCAGGAACGCTGATGTCCTAGGACAGGAGAAGATGATGTCTCAGCTGAGGCTAAGAGACCGCCAACTTGCCCTTCCTCTGCCTTTCTGTTCCATTCGGACCCTCAACAGATTGGCTGTTGCTCACCCACACTGGGGAGGGCACCTGCTTTCTCCATTCAATTCAAATACTAATCTCTCCCTGAAATGACGTTTCACCAGACACGCCCAGAAATGATGTTTCACCAGCTCTCTGGGCATCCCTTAGCCCAGTCAGGTTGACACATCAAATCTACCATCACACTTGTAGGTAAAGATTAACTTTTGGAAATGCTGGTTCCACCAAAAAAAGTCAACCATTAGCCAGAAGATAATGGCTATAAGATTTAAATGCATAATAAGTAATTCTATTTTTCAAAATTATTACTGAAATTAATGATATGCCTAGATAGAATGTTTTCTGAAAGACAGTGACCTCAAAAAACTAAAAAATGGAACTGCCATATGACCCAGTGATTCCACCACTTCTGGGGATTTACCTGAAGAAACCTGAAACACTAACTCCAAAGAATATATGCACCCCTATGTTCATTGCAGCTTTATTTACAATAGCCAAGATTTGGAAGCAGCCCAAGTATCCATCAGTAGATGAGTGGATAAAAAGCTGTGGTACATTTACACAGTGGAATACTACTTGGCCTTAAGAAGGAAATCTCATTCTTGACACTCTTTTTTTTAATGCTTTTATTGATTTTTAGAGCAAGAGGAAGAGAGAGGGATAGAGAGACACAAACATCAATGATGAAAGAGAAACATCATCAATCAACTGCTTCTTACACGCCCGGTACTGGGGATCAAGCCTGTAACCTGGGTATGTGCCCTGACTGGGAATTGAACCAGGGACCTCTTGGTTCATGGATCGATGCTCAACCAGTGAGCCACACAGGCTGGGCTTGACATTCTTTCTGGCAACTTTATCATAGAGACATGCTCAGGCCTCAAAGTAGTACTTGAGGAGCCTAGACTTGTCCTAGTTAATTTTCTGTCATTCCAGTAACCAGGAACAAAGAATTCTTATCTGAATGTTTGGGATACTGTTGATGATTTGAGCTATACAGCTCATCAATGTAACTCAACAATTACAATTTCCTACTTCTCCTAATGTTTTATGCATGAAACCTTTGTCCAGAGATAAGCATGGGCTGTCACGAGTAATTCTTCTGTACCTTAATCAATTTACCTCTAATCAATGAGGATAGGTCACAATAGATAACTTAGAACTGGGAAGAAATTTCTGACTATAAATGTCAGCTGCAGGGTTTATCGGTGTGTTACTGAGCATCTCTCTTTTTTGTTTCTTTTTCAAGAAAAAACACACAAGTGTGGATGATAATGTTTTTACAATCAGTCGGAATCTAGTTTTTGCTTCTGCCTTCAGTATTCTCATGCTTTCTGAATTTTTGTAATCTCAAATGTCTGGACTCAGAAAAAGTTTTCCGGTTAAGCTACATACATTTCATCTCTGAGATAGAAAGATTGTGAAGTTTAGCCAATAAAGGGTTAAATATGTGTAGCAGCTCTTTTTCTCTGAGATCTCTTCTTTGTGAAGATGTAAGGGTTCTCTGACACAGAGTACCCACCTCCGATGCCTTCTCTATCTCCTTTAGTGCTTCCCCCTTTGAATCTTTGGTGCAAGCAAAATAAAAGGAAATGCCAGGCTTTCAAGCTATTGTCTTAAGGACTTTCAAACAAGTTCCACGTTTCAAATATGTAAGATGAACTTATGTATCTCAGTGCCATGTCATTTCAAAGCTGAGTCGCTGCCTTTCAGAGGGTAAGGCCAGGCTTTCTTTTCTTTCTTCCCCTGTCCCCCATCTTTTTTCTCTAGTCATTTTTAACCCCACTGCTACCCAGTGACCCTGCGTGCTTTCACTATCTTTCCTTGAGCTCCTTCCAGTGGCAAACCACAGATGTGCTGCCGACCGCAGAGACCCAGATGGCTCTTTGGAGTCAGGAGTGCAGTGTTGTGTAAAGATTAGCCCTGTACTCTCTCCAGGTCCTCCGGCTCCTGATTTTAAACTGAAGGGGAAATTCTAATGAAGCCTGAATCTAGATCTCCAGTCTACTCAGAAATTCTAATAACTTTGTTCTTCCCTTGGGCGGGGCACTTCTCAGACTGTCCAAAGTGGGCGTTTCTGAGACGTGTCGATGAAAATTTCCAAACCTTGGCAAAGACCTGTCACCACAATTTCATAACTCACGCGATACCCTCACTCCCACACACGGGAAGTTCCTCTGGGCGCTGGGGGAGGGAGCGCGCTGTAATAAGGCAGCAGGTGTTTGTACTAATGCTCATTTAACGGCATTTGTGATGGTTTTAATTAAACCCCAAATATTTCTTTTGGAAAAATAAAGGACAAATGGTTCCTAAGGCAAAATAAATAGTGCGTTTAAGGATGCATTCGAGAAAGGAAACTGCATGTTGTCTCACTAAAGAAAGCAAGGGCCGCCTTAGTAAAGTCCAAATGGAAGTTTAATAATTGAGAAAAACTTAAACTCATGACGGCGAGTTGATAAACGTTACTGTTCAGAAAAAAGTTTAATAGATGTACTGAAGAAAGAATACCCTCTCCTGGCCCTACACCAATAAGGAACACAGTATGTCCATTTATCACACTAAAAGGTTGTGGTTAAATATAGGTAAGTATCTGGACAATGCTAAGGTCTGCTCTCAATTATGAAGGGGATCAATATCTTAGGCCAACCTGACTCCTTCTCTAAGGGATGGCATTGAATTTGGGGTAGCATTCGATAAACAGGAAGCTGATCCCTGGCATCTTTTGCTTGGCAAGTGAGACTGAGCTCGTTCAGGATGAGAGACAGGTTGGCATAGAGTCAGGGACACGGCAGGTGATTTATGATGTGTGATTTTTAGCCTGTGGTGCCACAAAGTCCCACCACGGCCATCTGATCCAGCAATTCCACTGCTAGGTCTATTCCCAACATATCTGAAAATAAGCATCTGAACAAAAATGTATATGCGTATGTTCACGGCAGCACTATTTACAATAGCCAACATGCAGAACCAACCCGAATCTCCATCAAAGGATGGATGGATAAATAAAATGCGACGCATCCATAAAATGGAATATTATTCAGCAGCAAGAAGGAAAAAAGCACTGATATGTGCTACACCATGGATGGACCTTGAAAACATTACAGTAAGTGAAAGAGGCAGACATCAGAGACATAATATTTTATGATTCCATTTATAAGCAGTATACATAATAGGCAAATCCATAGAGATGGAGAGTATATTTGTGATTGTTGGGAGTTTGGAGAAAGGAGTATGGGGAGTGACTGCATAATAATAGGTACAGGGTTTCTATTTGGGATGATGACAAAATTCTGGAACTAGATACTTACTAGAAATGATTACACAACATTGTGAATGTACTTAATGCCAATGAATGGCACACTGTAAAATAGTTGAAATGATAGATCGTATATTATGTTTATCTTAGTACAATTTTAAAAGTGAGACAACAGAGCTTTCTGGGGGGCATGTCCTGAATCAAACCTTCAGCCGACATTTTTTTATTATATTTAATGGCAGGAATATTAGCATAAAACCTCAAGCAAAGACAATAGTTCGTACTATTCCTTATTGTTTCCTTTCCTTTTAGGATTTCATATTTCTTTCTTCCTTCGATAGGACAAATACTTCCTGAACAACTTTTTGGTTCCAGGCAATGGTCTGGATGTCCATTTTTTTAAAAATTTATCTGCATTGTTGAAAGTATTATAGATATCATTCTTACCACAAACTCAAAGCCTTAGAAGAGTCCCAAGGAACATTTAGAGAGGATGCAGGTCCCAGGTCCAAATGGATACTATCAGAACCTCATCAACAGCCCAACACGGTGATAACACCATCTTGTCACACACCACACAAATTGCCATTTTGCCATTCGAGATCCTTGACTGCTAGAAGCCTACGAGTGTGCTGATGCTCTTGTGATACTGTCTTACAGCCCGTGTGGAACTGTCATATTATATATACTACGCTCAGAGTTTGAAAGGAAGCCTGGCCAATCTGAACCTTCCTAAACACCGAAACATTTCTATTCTGAAGATTCTGATATTCAGGACTCTGAAAGAAAACAGAATCATCCCATGATTCTTTATGCGAATGAGTGAGTGGGGCGTCCCCAGTGATGCATCACAGAAAAATTCAAACTTTATTTATATATGGATTTGCATTTTTATTTTTTTTCTTGATTGTCATTGCACATTTACTTCCCTAATCACATTTACGCTAAATGAGATGGTAAGTGTGGTTTATCCTCTCAAATGACAGATGACAGCACGAGGCAGGCTTAAGTGGTCTGACTGGCATATTGAGCCAGAAGGATTTACGTTTAACTGGAAAGAAAATCATATCATCTTAGATCTGGAAGGGCCCTTAGGAATAACTTAATTTGACTTTTTCATTTGTATAGAAGAGCAAACTACAACTCAGATATGTGTATTTTCATCCATCCTTTATAGAGTCACCATATGTCCTGGTCATATGGTTAGGACCTGGTGTCTCAGTGTAATTAATAACAGCACCTCCTTTCATTCTCCAAGATGCCCTGATCTAGAGGATACATTAGATGTTCATCTTAGTCTGTGTCACTTTTGGTGCTATGGATTCCTTAGGTAATAACACACAAACTTAGACCATATCATAAAAAATGCATTGATGTACATACATGTAAGATTTGGGTCTCATTTACCAGCAACCTCCAGTTGAGAACCTTGGATGTAGATGTCAGAACCAATAAAACTATATTGATCAATTCCTGTGCAATGCTCACACAGCGAGCTAAGCAATGCCACCCAATGAGGTAGGTCTTCTTGTACCCATCAGAAAGGAGGCTAGGCTAAGAGGTACCATGACGTGGAGTGGTACAGTCAGGACTCAAACTCCAGTCTTCTAATCCACTGACCTTTTCAACATGAGTGGTGTAGAGTGTAGGTCCCAGACACAGACTCTGAGTTTATATCCTGACAGGCACTGACGAGCTATGGGACCTCAGGCAAGTTTTCTAATTTGTAAAATAGAGGTGATATGAGAAGTGTCTACCTCATTTATATTGGTGAGGATTAAATAGCCTAATGTGTCAGCAGTGCTTAGAAGGCTACCTGGAACATAGTAATTCTTCAATAAATGTTAGATGTTATTACTAAGCAACACGGCTTCTGTGTAATTACACAAATATGGCTAATTATTAGAAGACTATTGCACGTCCAAAAGCCAAGAGTTCAGAAATAATGGGGAATCTAACAAAACAGTAAACTACCTTCACAGTACACAAGTATCCTCAAAATATTTTATCATGCAAAAATGGTGATATGCATCAGATGTAGTAAAGAGCAAACTAAAGAATGTGAAACTATGAATATGTGTCTAGTTAGGGTCAGAAAACGTCACAGAGGAGTTTTAGAGAAATGTATGAAACAAAATATCTTGCAAAAAATGCCATTTTCTCCCTATAAAAACCATCAGCAAGTTCAGTGAACTATCAATACTCAAATTCTGATTATGCTATTCCATCCCTTCCCTCTAATATTTCCCATTGCAGCGTTATTTACAATAGCCAGGATTTGGAAGCAGCCCGGGTCCGTCAGTAGATGAGTGGATAAAAAGCTCTGGTACATTTACACAATGGAATACTATTTGGCCATAAAAAAGAAGGAAATCTTACCCTTTGCAACAGCATGGGCGGACCTGGATAGCATTGTGCTAAGTGAAATAAGCCAGTCAGAGAAAGACAGTGGAATCATATGTAGAATCTAATGAACAAAATGAACTAACAAGCAACATAGAGACAGACTTATAGAGAGCAGACTGACAGCTGTCAGAGGGGAGGGGGTCTGTGGGGCTGGGTTGGGGGTGGTGGAGGGATTGAACAAAAAAGAAAAAAAGAGGAAAAACTCATGGACGTGGATAATTGTGTGGTGATTGCTGGGGGCAGGGGGCAGTGAAGGAGGGTAGGGTGGGGATAAATGTTGGTGGAGAGACTTGCCTTGGGTGGTGAACACACAGTACAGTGTACAGATGAGATGATGTGTTGTGGAATTGTGCACGTGAAACATATAAAATTTTGTTAACCAGTGTCACCCCTATACATTTAATAAAAAGAAAAAAATTTCTTTCCCATCATATGGGGCACAGTGTAGCTATATCTTAGTCTACAGATTTATTCATTTCAGGGTAGAGCCCTGTAGGTGGGTGTCAGTCACTTGAAAGAGTCATTGGCAGCAGCTTACTTATTCATCTATAAATAATGAACTGACACTTTTTTTGGCCAGAGTCTCCATTTACATATAAGACCAGCTTCCTTATCACAGCCACCTGAAAGGAAGCTGAATGGAAAGAAGAGAGAGAATGCTCTCGTCAAATTATGTCCTTATGTATCCAGATTCTTCATTTTCTTCAAATACCAGAATGTGACTTTGAAGTATTTTTCTCAGTTGGGACTCCTACTTGCAATAACGCAAGCTAAAATTTAAATTGCTAGAGCTAAAAAGGGGGACTTTATTGATGGACACAATGCCTATGAAGAAACTAGGAAGTGCTATCTTTTTTTATATATTACTTCTACCTCTCTCCTGTACTTGCTTCATTCTTCCCTAAAATATTCTTCTCCTTAATTATCTAGCATAACACCAAAAACACCTCCTCAATTCCTATTTCATATTATACTTTCCTCAAAATGAATTCCTACGAAAAAATGCTACTAATTTTTACCACTTATAATAAACAAGTAGATGAAGATAAGGGAGAGAAAGTTTCCAGAACAACAAGATTAAATAAATTTTTAAAAATTCATTTCTACCACAGAGTTCTTTGAAATCCTTCATCTCACATACCATTAACTGCAATCATAGTTGACTCCATGTCTAAGAATTAATTACAACTTCCTCTCCTTTGAAATCTTTTGCACCTGATGGAAAATGTACATTCTTTACTTGAACTCCATTCATAGGCAACCACAGTCCTCATAAAGAATATTATCATATGAGTTGTGAACAGTTGTCAAAAATGAGGAATCCCAGTGATTTAACACAAATTGAAGCAGTAGGTTAAGTGAGCTGAACTCTTGAACCACTTTGTAAAGGAGGTTGAGTGTCCCCTGGAGAAAGACTTAACCAGGAAGGAAGTGATGAGGGAAGACATCTGCGAGATCCTTCGAATTCTGCAACCTTATCACTCCTTCTAACTCCTTGTTTCCCACATCCTGAAAGAACATTGTGAACCATAAAGAAATATTAAAAATAAAAATTTAAATAATAATAAGATGTATCTTTGGGAATGGTGTTCCTATAAAGGTTAGTGTCTCCTAGAATCCACATTAAACAGACTATTATAAACACCAAGTCCATGTTCCCGAAACAAGCATGGTTCCTAACATCAGTGAGTTTTCACTTTCTTGTGAGGAGGCGCAGGACTAAGCTGACAATGACTGGAACAGACAGGGGAGCAAAGCCTTAACAGAGGGCAGGAGGGAATGATCACTTTGGCCTCTGGATGTTGATCATGTCTTCACAGAAAAGGTCAGGATGTACAAGCAAGTTGTTTGGACTAGAAAGTTTCTGGAACACTGAGACTCATGCAGGAGGAATATCAAGAAAGTCTGAAAGGACTTGACCTGCTTGAGAAATGGCTACATGGTTGGAGCTGGCAGAGTCCAGTGTATAAATAGGGTAATAGCAGGAGGTAAGTAGAAAAAGAAAATCTTATTTTACTTACTCATTTTTCATGATTCATTAACAAATAGTCATGGAGCACCTCCTCTTCCAGGCACTGATTTAGTCCTTAAAAATATACTGCTGCCAGGCCGGTGTGGCTCAGGGGTTGAGTGTCAACCAGGAGGTCCTGGTTCGGTTCCCAGTCAGGGCACATGCCCAGGTTGTGGGCTCAATCCCCAGTAGGGGGCATGATGTTTCTCTCTTTCCCTCTCCCTTTCTTTATCTGAAATCAATTAAAAATATATTTTAAAAAAAAAACAGACTATTACTATTACAGGGTTCCCAACAGGCACACTGTGTTATCAGCTCATGTGTGAGAAAAGGGGTGGGCTTCTTCCATAAAGGGCCAGAGAGACAATCTCCTCAACTTTTTTTTTTATTATTGATTTTTTACAGAGAGGTAGGGAGAGAGATAGAGAGTTAGAAACATCGATGAGAGAGAAACATCGATCAGCCGCCTCCTGCACATCTCCCACTGGGGATGTGCCCGCAACCCAGGCACATGCCCTTAGCCGGAATCAAACCTGGGACCTTTCAGTCCGCAGGCCGACGCTCTATCCACTGAGCCAAACCGGTTTCCGCCTCAACTTTTTAAGAAACTGTTCTTGCTGAAAGAATGACAGTCTTTTTTATATTTTACATTAAAATTGTAAACACTAGTCTTAATTGTACGCCATACAAAAGAGGCAGAGTGGTGGCTGGATCTTACCCACATGCAGCGGTTCGACTATCCCTGTGCTAGAGAATCACTAATGTGCCTTATTTCTTATCTAAGGTAAGACACACCACTTTCACACATTCACACACTCCTACGTGTATATGTTTCAAATCTTGGTTATACGTATAATTCTACACTTTACATGAATAAGAAAAAAATGATTTGCAGTATTTGAATTTCACAAATACCTACAAACACTAAGGAAAATATAATAACACTGGTGCCTTTAAAATATCAGTTTGAGAACTGCCATTTTAAAGAAAACAAAAATAGATGATCTTTTCCTGATGTTTCTTTTATTCTCACATAGGCTTTATTTTTAAGAAAACCTCACCTTTTTAAAAAATATATTTTTATTGATTTCAGAGAGGGAGAGAGAGGGAGAGATAGAAACATCAATGATGAGAGAGAATCATTGATCGGCTGCCTCCGCACGCCCCCCCACCCCCCACACACACTGGGGATCGAGTCCACAACTCTGGGCATGTACCCTTTGCCGGAATCGAACCTGGGACCCTTTAGACCACAGGATGATGCTCTATCCACTGAGCCGAACCGGCTAGGGCCACACATTTATTATTAATCAAATAGCTAAATACATGAAAGATAATAAGCTGATTCCTTCAGGAAGAATCACCCGACTTGTGTGCCTCCTCACAAGCCCTGAGCCTCAGGGAGTTCTAAGCAACCTGAGATGAGGAAATATTTCCAGTGGAGAACCTGGGGTCTGGGCTCCAGAGTAAAGCTTTTAGAACTTCACATACCATACTCTCCATGTTTACTTCCTATGCCTAAAGGAAGGAAAAAAATGGCTAGACTGGGTTTCCTTTCTCTTATTCTAGTTAGACTTATTGTTTATTCAACAGATATTTAATTCAGCACTCTATACCTAGGGCCCAGCATCGTGCCTGGCACATGGTAAAATGTAAATAAGCATATTGGGGTCCCTTTTCTTAAGGAAGTGGCATTTTGGTGAGGGAAGGGGTGACAGGCAAGTAAGAAGAGAGCAACGAATTCAAAAATTGAGGCTAAGTTTTGATCCAAAGGAAACAATCAATACTAAATGACTACATGGGATGGGACTCCTTTGTATAGAGTGATTGGCAAAGTTTCTCCAGGGAATGGGCACAGGATGGGGTCCTAAGGATGGAGAAGGAGCCCAGCAGGAAAACAACAGAGGGAAATTTTTCCAAAATAAGGAATAGCAAGAGGACTCACAGGAAAAATTTTCTGTGCTCAAGAAATTGTCAGAAAGTCACATGGCCTGAGCAGAGAGGGCAAGGGAAAGAATGGCATGTGGTGGGATAAATAGAGCCTAGGGAACATGGAAAGCAATTAGAATACAATTCAGAGACATCTGAATATCATTCTAATGGCTGTTGGAAACCATTGAAGAGCACTTAAGCACCTTTCAGAGGTTGGTTTGTGAAACAATGAAGAGTTCATTTAAATATAGTGGTTTGGTTTCTTTTTTTAACATTAGTTAATGGTTTTTTAACATTAGTTCTAGTAAGTCTAATGGATGAAACAGTACGTAGAACCACCCTTGGTCTTACTGTGGACTCTGTGTGTGAACGCTCATGATTGACAATTTTGAAATCTCTGCTCACACGCCTCATGAAGCCGTGTCATAATTTTAGTAATCACCATGGTGATTTAACCACCCTTACCAAAGCGGAAAAAGACATTGTCATCCCCCGTTATTTCTTGCTCTCTCAACACTGACAGTGTTAGGCAGGGGAAAAACAATCCCCAATTTAGAATCATCATGTAGATTTTAGCCCCTCTGGGAATCTCTGGTGTTGGTGGTTGTGACACCTCCAGACATTAACACTCACTCCTTTGAGCTGCCTTTACCACTGTAATTATAATGACCACTAGAGGCCCGATGCACAAAAATTCGTGCAAGAGTAGGCCTTCCTTCCTCCAGCACCCAGGACCCGGGCTTCCCTCCTCCTGCTGCTGGCAGGCACCCGGGACCTGGGCTGGCTTTCTCCCGGCCCCAGTTCGTCAGGAAGGACGGCCAGAATGACATCCAGAAGATGTCCGGTCTAATTAGCATATTACCCTTTTATTATTATAGATAAGTTGCTAGCATATAAGGTCAAGTCCACACAGAAAACTAGTTTCTCCCACTCTCAGGTGTTCCCAGGGAGCAATCATTCATTCCACAACTTTTTGGGGTGCTGTTCTAGGTGCTGAAAGTTGAGACTGACCAAAACAGCACCCCTATTTTCATGGAGCTTGCATACTATTTTGATAATAATTATATCTTCACATGACTATGTCACACTAAGTTAAATAACCACCTTCTGAAAATTATTAGGCACCTCTCTTTCTGGAAAAAATAAAAGTTATTTTTCAGGATCAAGGCATTCAGCTCACATTTGATCTGCCTTGGCCTCCACTGTGAAAAGGGGCACCACGTTCTAAGGTCCTAGGATCTGAAGGCTGAGGATTCTGGGTCTAATATTTGGAAAGATGATGAAATCATTTAGCCAATTTCAACACCATCTTGTTACAAATAGGCAAAGTAGGATCCAGAGAAAGGAAAGAGCCTGATGACATTTTACACACCAACAAGGTAATTGTTGAATCAAGAAGTTGGTTCCCCAGGGGGGTTCCTGCCACTTCTCAAAGGAAACTCTCAGCATCCCCTCATTTTAGAGGTAAAGGGAGGAAGCTCAGAAAGAGTGACTTGTCCAAGGGCATCCCGAGGAGCACAACTAGGAATATGCCCAGCTTCTCTTACTCCCAGTCCAATTCTCTTCCCACTAAACAAAAAGATCGCCTTCATGTTGATGCTTATTTTGCAATATTATCCCTTCAACACGTAGTTTTTTAACTTACATGGAAGGAATTTTATGGCACTCACTCCTGAAAATGTCAACTTTTCTTGGAATACTGTAATAATTGTAAAAGATGGTCATAAAAACTAACACAACCAGGGGTAACATTTAATTAAAGTAAAGACTGATGGGATGATTGAATGGAACACTAGGTATCTCATCTTACTAGCTGCTCATATTGTTAATGTGCTTTCAATAACAAATGTTTTTAAAATGAGCATTGTCCTCTACCTAGAAATAATAATACTAATAAAAATAGCAAAATGAATGTGTTATGTTAGATACAGTACTAAAATGTGCATGTGTATTAGTTCATTGAATTGTATTTTAAAGGAAAACTGCTATTCCTCACTCACCAAGAGAATAGATATTTTTCCCAGTGTGTTGATTCCTACACATTCATAAACAGAGAACCGGGCTCAATGGTTCAGAGACAGGCTCGATGCAAATTGAGGCATCAAATTTATGTCCACAGGCTGTACTCTTTGGTGGTCAGGCAGCCTAAGATGTGGCTTCCTGAGCACTAAATCATAGGTTGTATGAAGGTGAGTAGCATGAGAAGAGGCAAGCAGCAAGAAGCAGGAAGTGCTTAGTTCAGGTTCTGCCTGAACATGTGCATGGATGTGGAATGCTGACGCTCAGTTGGCGGAGGGAAGGCCAGGGTGACTATAGCATCCCAGTACCTCCTTCATACAGTCAGAACTCTAGACGCATGAGGTCCCTAAAACCTGGCCAGACGATTGAAAAAAAAGCAATCCATGCAATGGACTTATTACGGCAGGGTTTCTTGGAGAATTTTACGCACAATATACTGCGAAGCTCCAGGAGGCGGGGTATGCTATGCAGTTTCCAGAACCTATTTGAAACAGACACCTTTTGCTTTACGGCACATCCTAAGAAGTGGAGAGTTTTATGTGGCTCACTCAGGGATGTGTGGACATCATGAATTCAACAAGCTTCCAATCACTAAATACTCATGATGTCCCAGGTAATGTGCTGGGTGACAGAGGACTTGTGAATCAATTATTAGACTAATCAATGAGAAGGACCGGAGCAGAAAAAGTTCAGTAACACTCTTGAGCATCCAAAACAGAAAAAACAAAACAGAAAAAACTAACCAGCCCAGTGGCTCCTGGGAAGGCAGAGAGTAAAACAAGCACAGCCCACTGTGACCAAAGAGAGAAGCCAATCTGAGCTGAAGGAGGGGTTTCAAAAGATGCTGCATAAGGAGAACTTGCGCCCCTCCCACCACCCGCAGGCAGCAGCGCCCAGGCCTGGCTGAGCGGGGCCCATGGCAGCCAGGTGTATTAGTAAGCATCCTTCTTCCACCAACGGGCAGAAATCCTGTGTCAAACAGACTAAGTAAAAGGGGGCTCTCACTACAAGGATGTTGACCAGGGACATGTTCAGTCTGCTACCCTAGAACCTCCCCTCAGGTAGCCAGCCACCCCAGTGTGCCCAGGACTCTCCCAGGTTCAGCACTGAAAGCATCGCATCTCGGAAAACCCCTTCATCGCAGACTCACTGGGACAGTTGGTCACTCTGGCTGTTTTTCATATATTGCCCTATTCCAATTCAGTGTAAGAAACACAGGACTCTTATTATTTTCAACTCTGTCTTTTTACAAAACGACTTCAAATCTTCTGTTATCTGTCTCTTATAGAGCCTTCCTCCTCCCTCTCTCCGAGAGTATTTCCTTCAGAAAGACAAACGTGGGCACGAATGCAGACCAAACCATATTAGCTCATTGGTTCTCAACTTTCTGGCCCTTTAAATACAGTTCCTCATGTTGTGACCCAACCATAAAATTATTTTCGTTGCTACTTCATCACTGTAATGTTGTTACTGTTATGAATCGTCATGTAAATATCTGATATGCAGGATGGTCTTAGGCGACCCCTTTGAAAAGGTCATTCGACCACCAAAGGGGTCTCGACCCACAGGTTGAGAACCGCTGTCATAGGGGGAAGCAACGTTAGCGTTGAGGCC
>NW_005873217.1:0-11846 GCF_000147115.1 Myotis lucifugus
CATCTTGTGATGCAATCTACCCTGATTACTTGGTATCCTGAGGTCTCAACCCCTCCCCAGCTCCTCAGCTCTAGCTACTCTCAGCCTTTCTTCCTTCTCTCACCATCAACACTAGTTCTCAGCATCTTCATTCATAAGATGTCAGGTCCCTAAAAGCTTATACAGGGAAAGGGATTTTAATAGTCACCAAGGTCCAACTCCTACAGAGTCAACAAACCTCTCCCTTGGGTATTTACATCCTCACAGGAATAAGTTCTTAATAATAATCCTATTTAATAAAAGGCTAATATGCAAATCAACTGAACAGCAGAACGACTGGTTGCTATGACGCACACTGACCACCAGGAGGCAGACGCTCAATACAGGAGCTGCCCTCTGGTGGTCAGTGCACTCCCACAGGGAGAGTGCCGCTTAGCCAGAAGCCCTGAACCGAACTCACAGCTGGTGAGCACAGAGGCGGTGGAGCGTTAAGGATGTCCAATGGCTCCTGGACTGAAAGAGGGCGCAGGCCGGGCTGAGGGACACCCCCCACAGACACACACACACACACACAAAAGTGTGTGAATTTCGTGCACTGGGCCTCTAGTAATAATAATAATAATAATAATAATAATAATAATAAGTTCTATACAGTAATAACAGCTTTCATTTGTATAATGGCTTGGAGTTATGAAAGGGCTTTCACTTACAACCTGGCTTGCAGAGAAAATGATGGCATCTGAGCACTCCAGGGTAAACCACAACAGCTGGTCCATGGGTCTGGCACCCCAGCCTTTGCTCACTGGCCCTGCATTTGAGAGCCCTGGTATCTCAGCATCAAGTAACCCTATTTCAAGCATGGCTGGGCAGCTCCTCTGCCCCAAGAATCAACAGCACCAGACACTACTAATCAAGGAAGTTGCCCAATATCCCTGAATCTCAGTTTTCTCTTCTGAAGAATGGGGATATTGACTCCCTGAAAGAATTACTGTGGACAATGAAATTGGATAATACACTGAGCCCTTTGCTAACTAATTTATTTCTCTTCTATGGTTGAGTCCTCTCCCTAACCCCTGGCGGTAGTACTATTATTTACCCCATTGTAAAGATGAGAAAACCGAGGACCAAGACTGTTAAAAATAACCTTCCCAGCGTGACATAGTTAAGTGAGAGTCAGTTCCAGGACTGGAATCAGGTAGGTTTGGCTGCAATGCCCACCCTTTTAACCTCTATACCACTGAATGGTGATTTTGTTCCCCCAGAAAAATCTGGAAATATTTTGGTTGTCCCAACTGATGAGGTCCAGCATCTAGTGGGTAGAGACCAGGATGCCTCCAAATATCCTACAAGGCGCCCAATAACCCTTCACAATTAAGACTTATCCAGTGCAAATCCAAATGTCAACAGTGCCAATGTTGAGAAACCATGTTGTATATTTACATCCTCCAACCAGAGGAAAAACAAAAATCTAAAGATGAAGCATAGGTTTGGAAGCATTGATTGTTGTTTTAGGATCAGCCACTCTGGAGGGTGTCAGGCCCCGTCAGGACAAACGTTCCAGCAGGAATGCTGAGGATGGGCCCACCGCTCATCAGGCCTCAGCCCTATGAATCAGGCACCGTCCCAGGCACTGTTGCCTAGGATGCCACAATTCTCATTTGGCAACAGTAGGATCCAAAGCCACATTCGGACCTTTTTCTACTGTGTGTGTGTGTGTGTGTGTGTGTGTGTGTGTGTGTGTGTGTGAGAGAGAGAGAGAGAGAGAGAGAGAGAGAGAGAGAGAGAGAGAGAGAGAGAAAGAGAAAGATTCTAAACTCCCTTGGCAAATTGTTCGAAGCTCTGGGTACTAGATAATTAGAGACAAGCCAAGAATTCAGTAAAGAAGGAACCAGACAAGCCAGCCAAGGAGCCAAAGGAATTTCTGTTGTCACTTCCCTTCAGTGTGATTCCCCAGCAGCCGCTCCTTCCAAAGCCTCAGCAGGAAGGTTGTTGCTGCGGGAAGCAGAGCAGCCTCCGGGCCTTGGGTGCCTGTGGAGGCTTCAGTTCAATGACTGATGTCTGGAGAAGGAAGCCGGCTGGCTAGCTGGGTGGGGAGGGCTGCACAGTCCACATGAAGCAGGAACACCATCAGGAGGAGGAGAGGGGCCTCGTAGGGTCCGTCTGTGTTTGTCAACATGAAAACGTGTCCAAGAGAGGTGGTTACATGAAAAAAAAAGTTTACAGAACAGCTCAGAGGATGGGATCGTTAAATTACAGTGTGTGTGTGTGTGAGAGAGAAAAAAAGGTTTGGAAGATGCTCACTGAAAAAGTAAGTATGGTTAATTCTGAGCAATAGGGTTTTGAACAATTTCTCTTTTCTTTAGGCTTTCTGGACTTCTTTGCTAATGAGGTATTCTTATTTTTGGAACCCAAACCACCAGTTATATGTGTGACAAGGTAGAGACGAACGGAGGGGTAGCAAAAGGTGTGTGGAGTAGCAGAACAGCCACCAGGCTTTCAGACGCGGCTTGAGGATTAATCACCATTCAAGGGCTCCGTGCCTGGGGCCTTCACCAGAGAGAAGCTAGTTAACACACCAAAGCATGGGCCCCGGTCATGGCAGAGGCGGGAAGAAACATTGTTTATCAAGACCAGGGGCTTAGGAAGCCTGCTGCCCCCTCAGTGGTTCTCTTGCTGGGGTGAGCCTCCCTTAGGCGCTGGTACAACTGTGTGTTCTAAACCAGGACCACCTTCCTCACCAGAAACAAAGTTCTGGCTGAGAATGCCCAGGCCCCAAGCCAGAGTCACAGAGTCACACAGTTGCAGGGTGAAAGCCGCCCAGAAGTCCTCGCCTTGTCAACTCCTGCCCCTCCTGGAGCTTGACTTCCCTCTGTCATGTGGTTCATCATCCTGGGCTTGTGCCACCCAAGTGCCAGGAAACCCCAGTTAAGGATTTGGGCAGTGTTCATGTTAGGACGTTCTTCATTCTTCTGGGCTCAAATCAGCCTCCCTGTAACCTCCACATTTTGGTCCAGACAAAACTATTTTACCTCTTTTCATCTTATCTTTTTAAAAACATGGTTTTAAGGGTTACCATCACCTTCAAATAAAGTTGAAATATTTTTTCCTAGGTCAGTGATGGCGAACCTTTTGAGCTCTGTGTGTCAGCATTTTGAAAAACCCTAACTTAACTCTGGTGCCGTGTCACATATAGAAATTTTTTGATATTTGCAACCATAGTAAAACAAAGACTTATAATTTTGATATTTATTTTATACTAGAGGCCCGGTGCAGAAAAATTTGTGCACTCGGGGGGGGGGGGGGATCCCTCAGCCCGGCCTGTGCCCTCTCGCAGTCTGGGACCCCTCAGGAGATAATGACCTGCTGGCTTAGGCCTGCTCCCAGGTGGCAGAGGGCAGGCCCAATCCCTAGGTGCAGCCCCTGGTCAGGTTCAGAGCAGGGCTGATTGGGGAGTTGGGGCGCTGCCCCCTGTCATGCACAGAGCAGGGCGGATCGGGAGATTGTGATGCCATCCCCAGTCACGCTCAGGGTACAGCCGATTGGGGGGTTTGGGCACCGCCCCCGTCACACTCAAGGCAGGGTCGATAGGGAAGTTGCGGCGCGACCCCCTGTCATGCACAGAGCAGGGCCAATCAGGGGGTTGGGGCTCTGCCCCCTGTCATGCACAGAGCAGGGCCCATCAGGGGAGTTGGGGCTCTATACCCTGTCACACACAGAGCAGGGCTGATCAGGGGGTTGAGGAGCTCCCCCCTGTCATGCTGATCCCGGTGCTGGGAGGCATATTACCCTTTTACTATATAGAATAGAGGCCTGGTGCACGGGTGGGGGCCGGCTGGTTTGCTCTGAAGGGTGTCCTGGATCAGGGTGGGGGTCGCCACTGGGGTGCCTGGCCAGCCCGGCTGAGGGACTGAGGGCCGTTTTCAGGCTGGCGCGTGACTGAAGCTCCCAACCGCTCCTTTTTTTCTTTTCTTTTTTTTATTCTGGGCCAGCTTTAGCTCTGAGGCCTCGGCTTCTGGCCTTTGTTTACCTTCTGTATTTGATACAATGTTGCAGTCCGGCTGGCTGAAGCCCGGCTGACTAACACAGGTTTCTGGGGTTTTGTTTAGCTTCTATATTTGCAACATAGTTGCTTAGAGTTGCAGCTGAGAGTCCCGCAAGGCAGGCGGGGAACGTTGGAGTCCGCAGTCACTGGAGCAAGCAAGCCTCCCTGTTCATTTCAGTGCATGGCTGCCGGCCGCCATCTTGGTTGTCAGTTAATTTGCATATACTCACTGATTAGCCAATGGGAAGGGTAGCGGCTGTAGGGCTAATTACCATGTTTCTCTTTTATTATATAGGATATTTAAATGCCATTTAACAAAGAAAAATCAACCAAAAAAATGAGTTCGCGTGTCACCTCTGACACGCGTGTCATAGGTTCGCCATCACTGTCCTAGGTGCACTTTGGGTTATGAGGACCACAGGTCAGGGCCATAACATAAGCAGGAAAGGGGGATGGGAGCCCAGGAGATCTGAGCAGGAGTGCAGGGAACTGCGGGCTTGGAACAGAAGGTGTCCCAGGGAGTAGCCGCCTATCTTCTCCTCTCTCCTTACACCTCTGCTTTCATTTTCTCGGGCTCTCGGGGCCACATGGTAAGCAGGACTCGGTCCCCCATGGCTCCTGGATTTCCTCCTTCCAGTTACAGCAGTCAGTCCCAGATCTGGAATCTCTCAGCCCCAATTCCAAACTCCTGAACGATTATTATTGGCCCAGGTTGCATCCAGTGCAACCAGCTGGGGTCAAGGGAAAGGAGTAAACTATGTCCACACTCAGCTCCTGAGAATGTCTGTTGGAAGAAGTACTTAAAGAGGTTATGTGACCTGTACAGACTCCTCCCCAAAAGTGCCCACTTCAGCACACAAGATTCAGTGTGATCTGTGGCCAGCAGACCTCTTTCACATCATCCATTAGCTGCTTTCCTCTTGTTGCTTCTCCTCCATCTCTTACTTCTCCCACCGTTTCCTTTTCTTCTTAGAAAGGTAGTAAAATGTAGATCACAAGCTCTGCCTGGGTGCAAACCCAGTCCTGTCATTGTTGGCTGTGTGTCCTTGGGCAAGTTACTTACCTTCTCTGTATCTCTAGTTTATGTTTTATAAGTGGGTACAATAAAAATGCCTACCCTGTATGATTTTTACAATAATTAAATGAGTTTATAGAAGTAAAGCACTTAGAACAGTACCTAGAGTATAATAATCACTTGATCAGTGTTACTAGTAGATACAATGGTGATTCCTCAGGCCCATCCCACTACTCCAGGAATATTGGATGTGTGTAGTTGGGGTCCCCCAGAGAAACAATGAATTAGAGCGGACACTTTGCATATTAGCCTTTTGTATATATAGATTTATATTTATAAAGGGATTTATAAAAACAAATTGGCTCACACAATTATGAAGGCTGAGACGTCCACAAATGTGCGGTTGGAATGCTTGAGCCCCAGGAGAGCCGACAGTGCAAGTTCCAATCTGAGGGCAGAAGAAAACCTATGCCCCAGCTCAAAATCAGGCAGAATCCCACCATGCAGCTTTTCTTTCTGTTCAGCTCTTCCATTGATTGGATGAGGCGCACCCACATTAGGAAGGCAATCAGCTTTACTCGGGCTGCCAAGTCCAGTGTGAGTCTCATCCAGATACACTGTGACAGACACACAGCATACGTTTGACCAAAGAGCTGGGAATTCCTTGGCCCAGTCAAGTTGACACGTCAAATTATCCATCAGTCCCCTAAACTTGCATGAAATAATTCCACAAAACAATGCTTACACTATGCCATACATTTTTAGAACGGCCACATATGTTGTAGGTTCTATCATCAAGTCCATTTCTCCACTCCTTGAATCTGGGTTTGGTCAAAGGACTTGCTTTGGCCACTGGGGAACTAATTAACAAATGAAATGCAAACAGGTCATGGAAAAGGGCTTGCTCTCCGTAGCTGCTTTTGGAACCCAGTATTGTGTGAAGAAGCCTGGGTGAGCATGCTCCATGCTGGAGGTGCACGGCCAGGAGCCCTGCTTTTCTTCCTCATCACCGGATATGTGACTGGGCCGCCAGGGACCCTCCAGCCCTCATCCAGCAAGCCCAGATCAGGAAAACCACTCAGCCAGGCCACAGAACCTTCCAAAATAAATTTCAAAATTAAAAAAAAATTAATTTTTTTAAACCAGTAAGTTTTCTGGGTGGTTTGTTATATGACAATAGATAACTGATGCATATATTAGTACCAGAAGTGGGATGCAGCTATAACAGAAATTTAGAGCAAAGTTTGGCGTTGGCAATGAGACTGGACAACAAGAAGCTGGAAAAGTGATAAGGAAACTGTTAGCAAAGGCTGAGAAAGTGGGGATGTCATGAATGGACATTGAGGAAGCTACCATGGCCGGCTGGAGAAACAGTGGCCCATGTCATGTAGCAGCAAAACAATTGGCCAAATGTTGCCTACAGGAACCTGAAAGACAGAAAAGAGCTAGCAAACTTGTGGATCTGATGAAAGAGATCTGCAATCAGATGCTGAGAGTATGAGATGGGCTCTTTCAGCTGCTGCAGAGATAAGCTAAAGAAGGCTATTCTGTTTGCAAACAGAATTGAAAGGAAATTTAGAGGACTTTCTAGATTGGGAAATAAAACGATTTAACATTTTTAGACTCTCCAGGGGGGCACAAGGGCTTAAAGTAAAACATTGCTCAGGGCAAAGAACAAATCAAGGATAGGCCTGTAAGACTCTTTGTTAAGACTTCTGAAATATTTAATTTCAGGTAATACCTAGTGTGGAATAATAGAAAAAATACTGTATGCTGCTCTCTGCCCCGGGTTCCTGGCACAGAGCTCCTAAAAGCCTTGTGGTTTTCTAACTGATCAGAACACTAGGAACATCTTTTGTTCTGTACTTGGTCTCTGACCCAGTTCCTGACACCGAGTTTCTAAAACCCTCGGAGTTTCCTGGGCGATAGCAGTGTCTTTGGTTCTAATGAGGTGACTCTTGGTGGGTCCCTGGGTGGGGGTTGATCGCCGGAAAGACCAAGTCACAACTAGAAACTTGGAATTTTCAGCCCCATCCTTCAGGGAGGGGAAAGGGACTGCAAATGGAGTTAATGCCTATCATGATCAGTGAAGAAGCTTCCAGAAAATCCAATAGTACAGGATTCAGAGAGCTCCCAGGTGGGTGAATACATCCCCACTAGGAGGGTGACACACCCCAACTCCACAGGACAGAAGCTCCTGAGCTCAGGACACCCCCAGATCTGGCCCTATGTCTCTCTTCATCTGTATCCTTTATCGTGTCCTTTAATAAATGGATAAATGTGTTTTTCTGAGTTCCGTGAGCCACGATAGCAAACCATCAAATCCAAATGGAGGTGGTCCTGGGAACCTCCAATATGTAGCCAAGATAGACAGAACTTGTGATTGGCATCTGAAATGTTAGGGGGCCAATCTTGTGGGACTGAGCCCTTATCCTGTGGGATCCATCACTGTCTCTGGGTAGACAGTGTCAGAATTGAGTTATAGGCATACCTCGTTTTATTGCACTTCACTTTATTGCTCCTCACGGATATTGCCCTTATTTTTACAAATTGAAGGTAAGACCCTCCACCAGCAAAAAGATTATGACTCTCTGAAAACTCAGATGAAGGTTAGCAATAACATATTTTTTAATCAAGGTATGAACATTGTTTTTTAAACATCATGCTATTGCACACTTAACAGAGTACCGTATAGTATAAACATAACTCTTATATTTACTAGAAAACCAAAAATTTCATGTGACTCACTTTATTGTGATATTCGCTTTATTGTGGTGGTCCGGAACTGAACTCACAATGTCTTTGAGGTACAGCGGGTCCTCAATTTATTTATTTCCATGTCATGTTGTTGCAACATTGTTCAGATGCCATAGGAACTTAGCTCTTGTTCATATCAATAGCCTATAGTGAAAATGGTTTCGTTATAGTATGTCGTTTCACATAAAGTTGCAGCACTTATCAACGACATTAAGTGAGGACTTACTGGACGCCTGTAAATTATCAGACACCGGCTGATGTGTGGTGAGAACCCCTCGGGTCTGGTGTCAGACGTGTGTGAGTGTGGCAGTGGGTGACAACAAGGAGAAACATGGGAAGACTGAGGTTTTCTTTAAACCTCATAAGTAAAACCTCTCTGCTAAACAAAAGAGCGTTTGAGAATCCTCAGGCTGCAGCCTCACAGAAGCCTCTTCCATGAGTGGGTCAGGAAAGAGAGGCCGCTAGTCTTAGAAAGAATGTTGGGGGTAGCTTTTGCCTAAAGGAGTGAACTGTAATCCAGTACAAAGACTATAAGGGCGGTAAAACAGACTGAGACAATTCAAATGAAGTCTCTTTGTGCTTGAGTCTCTCGGAGTGGGAAGCAGGCTGAGCAAGCTACCCAGCTGTGGCTATTTCTTATAGAAAAGGAAGGACATCTCAGAGGGTCTCATAAGCTGGCAGAAGGGAGAGGGGGAGCCTCAGTAAATTGTGCACCCAGGTTCCTTGCTCACCTCACTCCAGTCCTGGCCTTGGGTTCTCTTACCACCTTTGCCACTAACTGTAGTGTTTCCCTAGGCAGGTAACTGCATTTCTGCTTTGTCAATAGGAAAACAAAGGACTCAGACTAAAGGATCTTAAAACTCTCTGAGGAAATTTTTTAAGTAATGGGGTACCCCCTGCCACACTCTAGCTCAAGAGCTCTGATGGTGGAAAATTAGACATAGACAAAGAAGAATAAAGATGTGGGAAATGGCTAAATGGTCCCCTCTGTGTGAGAGGCCCTTGTAGTTATCCACGTTGGCAGTAAATAGAAAACAAATACTTTGTCTGGTAACAGGGTTGGGATGGTGGCAGTCAACGTGTCCTGAATCTTGATGTACAGGTAAACGAGGTGATGCACCCAGCATCAAAATATTATGGTCTGATGCCCTGACTGGTTTGGCTCAGTGGATAGAGCGTCGGCCTGCCGACTGAAGGGTCCCAGGTTCGATTCCGGTCAAGGGCATGTACCTTGGTTGCGGGCACATCCCCAGTGCGGGGTGTGCAGGAGGCAGCTGATCAATGTTTCTCTCTCATCGATGTTTCTAGCTCTCTATCCCTTTCCCTTCCTCTCTGTAAAAAATCAATAAAATATATTTTTTTAAAAAGGAATATTATGGTCTGAGCCTCCGGTGAAGCAAGCCCTGGTTCAGGCAGGAGCATTTTATTTACACCCACAGATTCCAGCAGGAGAGGATACAGTGTGTATTAACTAATGGATCTCAGTGACTTAACAAATGAGAAGTTTCTTTCTAGCTCAAACAAAGCCTACCTGGTGGAGGGCATGGAGATGGTTGCTCTGCTTCACACAGTCTTTCAGGGGCCCAGAGAGAAGGAGCCTCAGCCATTTCCAACCTGGGGTTTCCCTTGGAGGCAGATATCCTGCTGGCAGACAGGGAAGGGGGAGAGTGAGGACTGGGCCTGGATGTGGTGCATGTCACTTCTGCCGGACTCTTGTCCAGAACTGTCACGTGGCCACATAACCACAGGAGCCTGGGAAAGGTGGTCTAGCTGATGGCCAGGAGGAAGGGGAAATGGGTGGCTGTGGTGGTGAGAGATCATTGGAGGAAGTTCTGAATGACAACGGAGTTGAGTATGTTTCAAAGTTATTATGATTAGGACGAACCAAGATGGCGGCGTAGGGAGCGGACCTGTGTGTGCTGCTCTCTCACAGCATCACTGAAACTATCAACTATGAAGTAAACAACCGCCACTCAGACCATGGGGAAGTTGGCCCAGTGGGAGATCTACAACTGGAGGAAAAGAAAGAAGCGCAGTGAGACTGAGTGGGAGCTACGGAGGCACCAAAACCAGAGGTACGCAGTCACACGCCACGCGGGCTGCAAATGGATTCTCGGTTTTTTACGAACCCTCGAATCCTCTGGGCTTGCTCGGGGCGGGTCTCTGAGGCCCCAGATCCCACAGGGAGAGGCGGCCACGGCCTTGCAGTGGTCGGAGAGCGAGGGAAGCTCTGACACGCGGCTGCTCGCCGGCACTGAGGGACAAGAAGTCCTGGTGTCCCGGGGAGGCGAGGGGCGCGGAGACGCCGCCATCGCTATTTCCTTCACGCTGGCGACTCCCTGTGACCCCGCCCTACCCTCAGGGCTGTGCCAGAGGCACAAGAGGGAATGACTGTGCTTTTACAAACTCTCAAATCCACTGAGCTGGTTCGGGCGGGTCTCTGAGGCCCCAGGCCCCAAGGCGAGAGACAGCACGGCCTTCCAGCGGGTCAGAAAGCGAGGGAGGCTCTGGCGCTCGGCTGCTCGCCGGCACTGGGGGACGCAAAGTCCTGGAGTCCTGGATAGGCAAGGGGCCGCTGAGTCTCCACACGGCGACTCCCTGTGACCCCGCCCTACGCAATTTACATTCCCATCTGGGCTGTGCCAGACTCACAAGTAGAAACGCCTTTGCTTCTGCAAATTTTCAAATCCACTGAGCTGGTTCAGGCGGGATCATGAGGCACCAGACCCTACGGGGAGAGGCAGCACGGCCTTGCAGCCATCAGAAAGCGAGGGAGACTCTGTCGCACAGCTGCTCGCCGGCACTGGGGGACACAAAGCCCTGGCAGAGATTCAAGGGGCCGCGGAGACTCAGCCAGTGCTATTTGCTCCGCTATGGCGACTCCATGAGTCTCAGCCCTAATCAATTTACATCCCCATCCAAGCTGTGCCAGGTGCACAAAAAGACCCACCTGCGCTTTTGCAGCCTATCCCAACAAATTGCAGACTTCAACTGCTCACAGCCATGGGAGACACACTCAAGAAGCAGACCCAGGAGAACCAGGATGGCGGCATAAGGAAGAGACCTGTGCGTGCTACCTCACACAACAACATCGAAACTACCAAATATCAGACAAACACCTATCATACAGAACCATGGGAAAGTTGGCCCAGTGGAAGCTCTACAACTGGAAGGAGAGAAAGAACATTGAGTCTGAGTAGGATGTGACACCAAGTACAGAGCCCAACCCAACAAACTGCAGATTTCAACTCCTCGCATAGAAAGAAGCGCATTGAGACTGAGTAGGATGTGCAGAGGCACCAAGTACAGAGCCCATCCCAGCAGGCTGCAGATTTCAGCTCCTTGCATCTGGGAGGGACGTAATCAGGGGGCAGAGTCGGGTCCGGGGCCGGCCAGGGCTGGGCCTGACTCGGCCGGCACTGTGGAACTGCTGTACCAGCAAGCACACAAACATGCCCACTGGTCCCAGTCTCTTGTGGGGCGCTGGGGGACAGCAGACAGGCAGTCTGCGCACTTGGTGGAGGGCAGGAGTGCTGGATGTTCAACCACCAGGAACGCCTGGAGATTTTGTCTGGTGGGGAGCCGCCGGCAGGGGACAGAGGGCCAAACTTCCTGTTTCCCCGGTAAGGCTGGGATGGCCCCGGTGAGGTTGAAACGGTCCCGGTGTGGTAGGGACGACCCCGGTCAGGTCGAAACGGCCCCGGTGTGGTAGGGACAACCCCGGTCAGGTTGAAACGGCCCCCGTGAGGTAGGGACGACCCCGGTGAGGTTGAAACGGCCCCCGTGAGGTAGGGACGACCCCGGTGAGGTCGAAACGGCCCCGGTGTGGTAGGGACAACCCCGGTCAGGTTGAATCGGCCCCGGTGTGGTAGGGACAACCCCGGTGAGGTTGGAACGGCCCCCGTGAGGTAGGGACGACCCCGGTGAGGTTGAAACGGCCCCGGTGTGGTAGGGACAACCCCGGTCAGGTTGAAACAGCCCCGGTGTGGTAGGGACGACCCCGGTGAGGTTGAAACGGCCCCCGTGAGGTAGGGACGACCCCGGAGAGGTTGA
>NW_005873217.1:12721-14932 GCF_000147115.1 Myotis lucifugus
CCGGCCGGGGGGGCGGGGGGTAGGGGCCGGGGGAATGTCAAAGGGGGGGAAAAAAGGAGACATATGTAATACTATTTGTAATACTTTAAGAAATAAAATTATTATTAAAAAAAAAAAAAAACAAAGTTATTATGATTATTATTATTTTTAGTGTTGGAGATTTCAAAAAATAACATTTTACTTAGAACCCAAGTATATAAAGCATATAGATGCAGAGTGCTCTTTTGAAGTGCAGGCTTTTGAACAAGGCAAAATTGGGTTCAGGTCAAGCTTCTGCCACTCGATGTCCAGCCCAAGCTTAGGAGATCCTAAACTCAGTAACGATTAAGAGCATGCACTTTGCCCAGATGGCGTGGCTCAGTGGTTGAGCATGGACCTATGAGCCAGGAGGTCACAGTTTGGTTCCCGGTCAGGGCACATGCCCAGGTATGGGCTCAATCCCCAGTGTGGGGCGTGCAGGAGAGATCAATGATTCTCTCTCATCATTGATGTTTCTCTCTCCCTCTCCTTCCTCTCTGAAATCAATAAAAATATATATGTTTTTAAAAAGAGTATGGAATTTGTGGCCAACCAGATCCTGGTTAAATGGCAGTTCTGCCATTTATTAGCTGTGGGATGTTGCTTTATTTTTCTGGGCCTCAGTGGCCTTATTTAGAAAATGGAGATTAACTATCTCATAGGGTTGTTTGGAGAATTAAATGAATATTATTATAGAAATTGTTTACTACTGCCTGACACACTGTAGGGTAACCAATAAATGATTGAATGTTCATTATGTTTATTATTGTTCTTAGATGGAGGCACCTCTAAGGAGATCAGTTCTCCAGGGGTTGTCGCCCCAGAATGAAAGCTGAAAGCCAAGGTCAGAATTCACACAAACATTTGCAAGTCATCCAAAAGCATGGCCTATGCCAGTGAAAGAAATAAAAAGCATTCCTGACATTTCCACAACAGAAGGCCGCTCATGCAGGTGCCTGAGGCAGCCTGCGACTAGGGTTATACTGGAAACCTCAGCCAGATTCTCAGTCCCCGTCCCAGATGGAGTCTAATGCTTCTCATTAAAGACGCAGCCAGCCGGCACTTCATGAGCCTTCCTATTTTTATTGTGAAATTCCTAGTTCCTCTCCACTCTTCCTGCTCTCAGATGCAATGTATTTTTGACAAAATGAGAGCCTATGTGTTGTGGTTTTGTTTGTTTGTTTTTTAAAAAGTTCAAACCTTATTTGCCATATCGTGATACAAAGCGAAAATTGAGGAGATGGAAATAATCACCAAGAAGCAAGGGGATATGGGAGTGTTTGAAAACACAATAATAGCTATATCTTTGGATTGGTTAATATTGGGACCAGAAGGCTCCTGAGCAGTCATCTAGTTGGATGCTGGAATTTCAAGCCAGAATATTTAAACGTGAATCCTGATTCCACCACTTACTAGCAATGTGACCTTGGGCTAGCCTCATTTCTTCTCATAGAACATGGAAGTCACGAGAACACTTACTGCTTACAGTTGTGGCGAGGGTCAAATAAGATCACGTGTGGGGAAACTACGATGGGAACTATAAAGATCCGTATGGACATTAGATGTTTTTATTATGTGTCATCTGTGTTCACAAATACTGTGAATTCTTAAGCTCCTTTGTTAGACACAGGAGATGCCGTGATGGATGAGGAGCTCTCAGTGTGGGAGAGATGTAATGATGTGGCACAGCGCCAGGAAGGACGAGTACCTGAGTGGCTTCCCCATCCTGACCTTTACCTCGCCCCTACCTAAGGCGAGGCACTGGCCTCCACTCTAGGACCTTCACTCCCAGCTGGTTAGACCAAGGCGCATCCCCTGACAATAGCTGTGCCAATCAGACTTTCTTCCCCAAATTTTGGAATTGGGCACACATTGTAGTAGCTGTTCTATGAAGTCCTGTAAAGGTGGGAGCCAAGGCAGGCATTTGGGTGGGGGCTGCACATTTGGGTGCTTTGTATGCTGAAGAGCAAAGAGAAACAATAGAGAGGAATAAATGTGGAGCAAGAAGAAGAGACAAAGGAGCCAGTCAGAGAGAGAGACAGAGAGATGCAGATAATTCTCATTGGCTCTTTCCAGTTATGAGACCGGAATGCACCCCCTCTATTGGGTAAAGGTGAGCTATCCCTAGAGCCCTGAATTGCATCCCTCCCTCCACCTTCCCTGCTTCCCTCTAACTGTACGCAATGTCCTGGA
>NW_005873217.1:15922-17578 GCF_000147115.1 Myotis lucifugus
AATCTGGTTATGAAGGGTTGCTAGTGAACTTGATTGAAATCCAAGCTTGCATAGCAAACCCTTTAAGTAGAATGTATCACATATTAACAGAAATAGCAAAAAAAATTCTACAAGTGCTTTGATTCCTTTTTATAAAAGAGTGACAAAAGATCAAGTGCCCGTATGGAAAAATGAAGGACATCCAAAATGGTGGCTTTGGGGGTGCTGATGATCAAGATGCAGCCCTCTCAGAGTGTGGCCATAAATTCCTGCTCTCCTCGGGGAGCACAGAGAAGCCAGTGAAGGCCTGAGCATGCTTTCTGTGGAATCAGTGAAGGGAAAAATCATAAAATCAGTTGAAATAGTTCATCTGTAATTAATCTGTCGGGGGGAAAAACGCAATATGAATTCCCCAAATAATTAGACTAAGTTAATTGACTCAGTAAACACCACAGTCTCTGCTATTCATTTGTTAGTTTAAATGGAGCTGGGGCAGAGCAGCCTCAGCGTTTATATTTTGTTTTAATACTTGGCAAAAAAAAGTATCGAAATCCATGGTCAGCATTCAGATGTTAGCATTCAGAGCCTTTACAGCCTCTTAGCACTTGTTTGTACTTCCTATCCTCCCTTTTAAACAGAGACATTGGAAGGAGATTCTTAACAAGATGGGTTTGCCAACTCCAAGGCCTTTATTCTCCCCAGGGCCCGCCAGCCACCTCCCCTTCTAGTCCCTGACCCTGGTCGCCCGCACCCAGGGCTTTCCCATTGCCTTCTAAATCCTCTCCTGAATTCATGTCTTCCATGCCTCTTCCCTTCTCTTCCTGTGTCCCTTCCTAACTGGGTTTGCCACATGAGGTCACGTGTGTTGGTGTAGCTTGTAAATGGTAATGTACTGTAATGGATACCAATAGCTCTTACTTCTTACATATCTGCTGGGTCCCAGCCTTGTGCTGAGTATCTTATGTTTAACTTTATTTAATCTTCACAATAAGCCTGAGGGAGAGTCTGTGACCCCCATCCTACAGATGAGAAATTGAGGAGGGAGGTTAAATGACTCCCGCAAGGTCACAAACCAGATATTCACACCTTGGTTTTAAAATTCTGAAACTATAGTCATAATGACTGTGCTGTTATTGTCATTCTGAATAATAATTACTGCTATAAGTTAATGTTATCAAAAATAAGATCATTTTCTTTCAGACTTTAGCTATCTGTCTCTCTTGAGTTGTTAGCCCTCCAAAGAATATTACATGATAATTAGCACATGCCAGACCCCTGAAGGTCAGCCATGATCATCTGAAAGCCTGCCTGTCTTTATCAGACAATGTCTTTTGATGCCCAGTAATATTCCCCACCCTTATAAATTCTCCTTGGTACCACAGAAGTTGAAACCCTAGAAATTACATTTCCTAGAATTCTTTGCCATCAGGGCTTTGGCTAGACTCTGCCAATGGGAGATAATCCCATGAGATTTGGCAGATGCATGAGAAGGAGAAGATATTGTTTTCTGGAGGCAGTTGTGGGATTCCTAGTTATCCTCCTGAGAGTTATCCACTGGGGGCTGCTGACAGCTGAGATCCTGGGGCCTGCTTCACAGGGATTCCTACACTTATGGATTCCTGACAGTGAGCAGCAGCCCTCCACCTCCTTGCCCCCGGGCCTTCCAATGGTGGTATA
>NW_005873217.1:17678-18944 GCF_000147115.1 Myotis lucifugus
GAGTTCATATTCAGGGGGAAGATAGACCTAGGTTCTGCAATCCACTTACTGAACTGTCATTGAGAACTTCTCAACACGTTTTCCTAACTTAGCTTCAGCCTATGGAAGCAACATGGATTTGGGTGGGACCAAGATCAGCCAATCCTTGATGGCTATTGAACTAGGGTAATTATTTTCCATCTGTAAAATTGGTACATAAAACCAGGACTCAAAATTGTTCAGTTTCTGCCTGAACAGCAAAGCATTTAATGAATGCAGTCCAGAGTGAAATATTTCATCTTTCTTCGAAGTGTTCCTCAAACATTGAGGAAGTCTATGTAGCTGGCCTCCCAGATGGCCCCCTCATATAGGCCCTTTCCACACTGTGTAGGGCTGACCTGTAAGCTAATTGGATACTGTTGCAATGCCTGTGTGGGCTTCTGACACTGTAGTGTCCATCACTCTCTCTCAGACCACTCCCTCTGGGGAAAGCCAGTTCCCATGTTACGAAGACACTCAGTGGAGAAGTCCATCTGGTAAGGAACTGAGACCTCCTGCCCATGGCACTGGGAGTGGGCCATCATGGAAGTCATACTCTCAGATGACTGTAGCCAAGCTGACACCTTGACTGCCACCTCATGATGGACCCTGAGCCAGAACCACCCCCCTAAGCCACTCCCAAACTCCTAACCCGCTGAAATTGTGTGAGATAAATGTTTATTGTTGTCGTAGGCCACTAAGTTTTGAGTTATTTTTTTTGACTTTCCCCAATAATCAATAACTAATACATGGCCCCAAGCTTCAATTCACAGAAAAGCATTAAATTTCTTGCCCTCTGCTCTTCTCCCGCACTCCAAACCCCTGGGAGTCCCTCAACCTTCTGCTTTAACAGAACCTTCTCACCAGTTCTCACTGTTCCATCAGGTTATGCCCACACCCCCTTGTCCTCACCACAGCCACATGACATATTCCTGACACATCGTGTCTCCTCACAGAGAACAGCCCCTCCAGGTCATACTTTTGTTCTCATTGCTTTCCTGCTGAAATCTGTCTCTGCCATTGTAATCTTTTCTATCCTCAGAAAGGAGAAGGGAGAGTAGAGAAAGAGGCTAAGTGGGCAAAAGACAAGGCGTGCCTGTAAATAAGTTTATCCCATCACATAACACTTGGGGTTATTATAAGAATTAAATAAGGTGGTGTACGTACAACGCCCAGTGCATGGATGGCAAATACATACCGTGTATCTTAGTTTCCTCCCTGCTCTTCCATGTCCCACCTCACCTCCCT
>NW_005873217.1:19737-23149 GCF_000147115.1 Myotis lucifugus
CCATCTCTCTATTATTAGCAGTCATCCATAGCTATAATGATTGCTCTCATTTGTCATGTGTCATTTCCTAAGGAGCCCTAACGGGCCTCAAGGGCAGGAAATGTCTTCTCATGTTTGTAGCCTCTACTCTGGGCACAGAATTTGCCATAGAGGAGAGAATGAAGGAAGGTGAGAAAGAGAAGCAGGGAAAGAAAGGAAGAAAGTAAAAGACATTGATTGGCTGCTTCTCAGCATCATTTCCTACTTCTCTGACTTCCTGTGAAGGAATCAGTCCTGGTGTTGGGTATGATTGAGTCCCTCCCCAGGAATGGACCTGAATGGCCCAAAGAAACCACAGTATCCCAATACCCTACTGCAGATTGGTTCAGAGATGGGTGTGTAACCCAAGACTTTCTCTGAGTCTTCAGGGAAAGACAAGCCTCCTTCTTGTACAAGAGGTACCAGGGATACTTACTTTTTTCTTCCTGGTCGATATGATTACGGAAGAGCATAGCCCTGGGGGCTGCTGGCATCACCTTGTACTTCAAAGGGAAAAGCTGCCTGAGAATGAAATAAACATTTAGGACAGTGAGGTCACAAATGGAAAGAAACTGCATCCTAATCACATTGTCTGAGGCCTGGATGAAGATACACCTAAAAGTGTCAACCCTTAGCTTTCAGATAAGAAAATTCTCTTTATTATTAAAGCCAGTTTCGGTTGGGTTTTCTGCTACTGGCAACATAGATTCCTAATTGATACAAGAAGGAAATAAAAGAAGTTAAATTTTCTCATGTAAACTGTCTAATAGAAATGTCATTTGGTACTTAAAGGAATGTGTTCAGTTTATCTGGAAAATTCATTTATCTAAATGTTTTATTCCTCAGTGATGTCAGATGAGAAAGACATTTCTGTACCTATCTGCCTGACTAGATGACAAGCTCATTAAAGGCAGAATCATTTTACAAATATTGAACATCTTCCATCTTTTGCATAACCCGTGGACACAGACAATGCGGGGGAGGGGGGGTGAAGGCGGGGGGGGGTGGACAGGAGAGAGCTGGAAGAGGTTAATGGGGGGAAAAGGAGGACGTATGTAAAACTTTCAACAATAAAGAAAAAAAAAAGATGGAAGGAGGATGGGCACTGGGTTAACACAAAAAGATGAGGTCCTTGTCAAGTGGAGGAGACATGTCCATCCTCCGTGGTCTCCAACAGAGCCCTGTAAGTCAAGGTGGGCAATGAAAATCAGTGAATTATTCCATGACCACTTGTGTGCAGCTGGATAGCAGCTGAGAGATGGTTACCAGGGATAAGACGAGAATAGGAAATTGGAGCCTGAGAAGAATGCTAATTTGGTCCAGGTTGAAGGAACTGTAAAGGGAGTTACAAAAGGGAATGCCATTTGTGAGACCCGGTCAATTAGAAAAGACTTGAGTTCAGGGCCCAGCTGAAAGGAAAGCTGACCAGTTGTGGACTTGCTGGGAGAGGAGGCGGAGCCTGGGAGAGAAAGCACAGTGGGTCCCCCAGGCCCGGAGTGAAATAAACGTGAGCAGGCCAGGCTAGGGAGGAGAGAGCTGGGAACTAGAATCCCCTGACCATCCTGATAGAGCAAGTTAAGTGGAGTGAAAAAAAGATCTGTCTGCACTCCTTCAGCTCAACCTGAAGCCCCCTCCCCCGCACCCTGCTGCCCAAGGGCCTTGGGCCTTTTCTGCAGAGCCGGCCCCTTGCCTGCGGAATCAACTCTGAGCTCAGGCTGCCACCCATGCTTGTCCATATCAGTCTCCCACCAATTTCTAGACTCATTTCTTACCTCTAATGAAGAACTGGGACAATCATATTATCCTACTTTGTTTACATTCTTTTCTCTCCCACTGTCTCCTGGGCAGGGACTATCTGGTCGTCATCCCTGTGACCCCTGTCCCTGGCTCAGTCCTTGGTGTCTAAGCTCTTGTTAAGGGACAGGCCCGGGCTGGTGGTCAAATGGCCAAGTGGGTGAGTAAGGGGGTCCCGGTTTCAGGCCTGGTTCCCGCACTTATGGTGGAATTTGGGACAAGTCATCTGACTTCCCTGCAAGTCAACGTTGCACATCCCTCTGTAATGATCTTCGTCGCAGGTACCTCTGGTTGTTATAAGAGTTCTGTGAAGTAACACGTGGGAAACAGAGAGAGACGGTAACCTGGCACAAAGGGCTTAATATAAAGCTAGGTATTATCACTGCCTGAACTTGGGAAATTCAAGGTTAAGCTCTGACAACATTGAAAATCCCAGCCCAACTTGAAGAGTCGGATTCTATAAAATCCGTCATCGTCACAGCTAATGATACACATGTGTACGTGGAGCACTTTGTGGTTAACAAGGCATGCTTTATCCCTTCTCCGCGGCCCCAACCCAGCACCAGCAAGTGGGCAGGAGACTTTTAATAAACGTCTGCACAACAGGATGCAGGAAGCTGCCAGCCTTTTCTCGGCATGGGTGGACACCAGGTATTCATTTCCTAGGGCTGCTGTTACAAATTACTGCAAACTGGGTGGCTTAAAACAACAAGAATGACTCTCTGGCAGTTCTGGAGGCCAGAAGTCCAAGATCAAGCTGTCAGCAGGGCCACTGTCTCTCTGGAGGCTCCGGGGGAGAGTCCTCTGTGCCTCTCCCACCTTCTGGTGCTCGAGGCGATTCTTGTGTAACTCCATCTCTGCCTCTGTCTTCATGTGACCGCTCCTCTGAGTGTCTGTCTTCTCTTCTGTCTCTGACAAAATAGTTGTCCTTTGATGTCGGGCCCAGGATGATGTCATCTAAAGATCCTTAAATTAGTCACAGCTGTGAAGACCCTTTTTCCAGATAAGGTCACACTCACAGGTGCCAGGGGGACCTACATGCTGAGGGGCCACCATTTCATCCTCTATCCCCAGACACGACCTCACAGTTGGGCAGGGCCGCCATGGTGAGAGCCACTGGGTCCTCTGGGGAATATAGAGCAAGGCCATCCCTCTCCGACAGATTCTGACTCCTGGGTTGAGGAGAATAAGCTTCTGTGAACCAAGAAGCTCTGTGTCCCCAAGAGTCAACATTAGGGCTTTGGAAACGGGAGTTGGAGCCCCGACCAAGGTCCAGTGGGCAGGAGAGCACAGCAGGGGTTCTCACAGCGGGTGTCTGAGTTCAGCATGAGGGCTCTGTTTTCTTGGGTCTGGGCTGGCCCCTGACCAGCCTGGACTCGAGGCTGGAAGACTTTGGGTTCTGATCTGAGAAGCTTTGTGAGTGGGAACTAAGAGAGTGTAGCTATGGAGCCAAGCAAGGGGACACTGGGATGTTGGTGAGGGTCCCAGTGGCAAGGGGACCAAGGGGCAGTGTAGGACCAGGCCCCATCAGGTAAGCGTGAGAAGCAGAACAACCAGGGTCTGATCTGATTCTCTTGTTCACTCTTTACTGGGCATTTAG
>NW_005873217.1:23249-30395 GCF_000147115.1 Myotis lucifugus
CCTCTAAGCTAGTAATCTTAACATTTAACGGAGTACCTACTATTTCCTAGGCACTATTCTGAACATATCGTAGGAATTCAATCTTGTCGTTTTAATAATCTTATCAGGTAAATAATAACATCCCATTGTATATCTAAGGAAAGTGAGGCAAGAGAGACAAGTAAGGCCCAAGGTCACATAGCTAGTATGTCAGTGCTAGAGCTAGATTTGAACCCGGACAATCTGGCTTCAGCATCCAGACTTATTTTCACCAAACACTGGCTGGCAATCATGCTAGTTATGTTGGAGGGAGGGAGAGGATCACATTTAATCCTGACAGCTTCCCTGTAAAGTCGGCAAGGCAGGGATCCTTGTCCATGTTGCAGATTAGAAAACTGATGCTCAGAGAAGGTTAGTGACTAGGTTCATTTCAACCAGCCAGACTATGGTCGAGCAACAGTTTGGACTGAGGTCCTCTGGGCCCAGTCCTGTGCCAATTCGATGTCTCCGTGCTGCCTTCCACAGAAGCGCTTTTGTTTCCTGAGTGACTGCCTGAGCATGTATTCTGGGGACATGGGGCATGCCCAGGAAAAGGGAGGGAAGGCTGGGGCTGAAGCATTGCTGCGTTTACTGCCGAAACCCTTCCATCCTCTTAGGGCAGCCAGGGGTTTTTACTCAATGGAACCACATTTGCTGAGCCCTGCTCTATGCCAGGATTGCAGAGGGACAGGGAGTTCTATCTTTGGGGATGTCCCGGTCACTAGAGACCCCTTCCACACAACCATCACCCTTTCAAACGCCTGCGAATGATGTCCTGGCTAAGGCCATACAACCGGTTGAGAATGACACGTGGGTGCACGAGAAAGCAAGGAGACGCTGGGTTCCAGCTCCTGCCTCACCTAATAAATGGTGTGATTTGTCTGGGCATCAGCTTCCTTCTCTGTAAAGTGAGAAAATTGGGCTGAGCCATTTCTGAGATGCTGTCATAGACGAACTTTCTAAGAATCTGCGATTTCCTAAATGAGTGTCCATGCCTTAATCTGTGACGGAAATTGATCTGTGAGGATGATGCTTGTGTGGTGACAATGCAGATTTTAACTCCTGTAGTCTCACAGCCACTCTGAGATCAGTATGATTCTCATTTTTCAGGGGAGGGCACTGGACTTGGAGGATTAAGTTCTGACCCTGTAACCCCACAACCGGCAAGATTTGAACTCAGGTCTGACTGATGCCCTAGCACAGCGGTCGCCAACCGGTGGTCCATAAACCACTGGTGATCTGTGAGGTCTGAAAGGTTGGCAACCGCTGGTTTAAGAAAACCTTTGGAGCAGCGTTCGCCAACTGGTGGTCCATAAACCACTGGTGGTCCATGAGGTCCAAAAGGTTGGCGGCTGCTGTCCTAGCCCATGCCCTGGCTCCGAACAACCCCATTCTGTCCACCCCCCCCCCCCACGTGGCCCTGTATGGGTTGGGGTGCACACTCACTGGCCTGGCCCCATGGGGGCATTGCCAGTCTTGTCGGACTCAGCCTGCCTTCTTGCCGGGCTAGGAAAATGAGACAGGCGTGCGGTCACTTGTCAGGAGTGTGGCACCTCGGGCTGCGGAGAGAGAACTCACTATGTTACAGAGGTGAGAGCTTGCATGCCTGACTTCTGCTGGACTCGCGCCCCGTACCAGACCCAGCCTAATGGCTTCCTGGCTGCCAGGTCCTTGGCAGCTGCCAATTCCAGGGGGTTACCAACCACTGGGTTTTTGAGGTTTGCTCAGCTTTCAAGTCTGGCCACATTCAAACCCTTGCTAGGCCCCAGGCCAGCCCCAGGAAATGCCTCTGGCAGTTGCAGCTGCATCCAGATAAAAACAACTCCTTGATGACAAGGGAGGGCCAACTCCACACGGCTGGGCGCCAGGGGTGGAAGGAGATCCAGACCTTTCAGAAACCCTGCAGCCCAAGGTCAAGCTCACCAGTGAGGGATGCTGGCAGCCGGCTCCCACTAGGACTGCCAATCGGGAACACTCAGACCCAGCTGGAGTCTTGCACGCACATGGAACTGGAGCACACAATGCCCCGTGACCCCCTTCTTCAGCCTTCCACACCTGGGCAGGTATGGCATTCAACCAGTTCACTTGTCCCTCATCACCAGCCCTATAATCTGCTGATGTGTTCACCTGGAGAAGGAAGCCACAGAGTGGAGAAGTTACTAGTAGCTTCCTGTGTCACCACCCTTGATTGCCTACAAGGCACTTTAGTTGTTCATTCCTGTCCTGCCACTTGCTAGCTACATGGCCTTCAGGAACTTAGTTGACCTCTCTGTGCCTGTTTCCTTAGCTATAAAGTGAGGCTAATAGTTGTACCTCGCAGGGTTGTTAAAGGATTGAGTGAGAAAATGTATATTCATTGTGTTTAATACAATGTCTCTCACATAAGCATACAGCATGCAGTGTTAGCTATGAACAAGGTAACAATTAAATCATTTAATATCTAAACATAAACATTCTATATGTAAATACTTGCCAAGGCTACTGTATGCCACACTCAGTTCTAGGGGGTGGGAATGCAGCTATGAATGTCACTTCTGTAGCATTTGCCAATTTCCGTGGTGTAAATGCCTCCGCCATGGCAAATTCCAAGCCACAGTGTCATGTCACTGAATGCAGAGTTGGGAAGAGATGCACACTACAGCTCTCATAAGCCAGTGTCAGCGCACCACTGCTTATGGTGTGCGTCCAAGCTAGGGTTCCTAGGAACTGGAACTGGAAAAAAAATCAGGAATTGAGGCTTCTCCTTTTATTTCTGCGGAGCTGTTTGTCCTCCTCACTTTTACTTTTCTCTACATCATTCTCTAGAGAGATTTCTTCTGCTTGCTTATGCCACACTTGCCCAATCTGGAGGCTTCAGATCTTAAGGCCACAGCACACTGACCCAGATTTTAGAAAGCTGATCACCCATCTTTTCTTTGAGAGTCAGACTACATGAGTCACTCTTTCGTCTCTTACCTTGCTCTGCATTTTTCATGACTTATTTATTATCCCCTATGAATGTAAGGTCCATGAAGGCAGGGACACTATATGCCGGGTGCCTAGAAAAGTGCCTGTCACTTGAAAAGTATTTGTTGAATTGATGGATCAATGAATGAATGAACCCACAGGCCACTGATGAGGTAACAGGTTGCCCAGGCTCAGGTCAGCTCGCCATCCTTGGTCCATTCAACTATAGTAACAAAGACCATGTGACTCACAGGACAAGCGGTACCGCATACATCTAGTTCAGTCATCACTTAGATTAGACTAACACTTTCCATGTATATGTAATAACATACATCCCTGGGATCTTGTACCCCAGGAATTTAGGTTTACCTATGGGATAGTTATGAATATTCAGATTGGACACCTCAAAGTGTAGCCATTTCCTGGTTTGAGAAATTCTAGCTTTGAGTGTGATCAAACCAACCTACTGTTGGTGAAATTTCTATTTTCTGTGGAAGACACATTACTTTAGATGTCTGACAGCCCTTCTTTTTATTTTAGGAACAGAATTCTCCCCTACCCTGTTTTTTTCTGGGAGATCCTCCTATCTCAACTCCATCCATCTATTTGTTTGTTTGTTTGTTTGTTTGTTTGTTTAAATCTCAACTGAGGATATTTTTCCATTGATTTTTTTTTTTTAAAGAGTGGAAGGGAGTAAGGAAAGGAGGTAGGAAGAGAGAGTTAGAGAGAGAGAGAAACATCAATGTGAGAGAAACACATCAACTGGTTGCCTCCTGCCTGCACCCAGACCGGGACTGGGAAATGAACCCGCAACCCGGGTACATGCCTTTTTTTTTTTAAATATATTTTATTGATTTTTTACAGAGAGGAAGGGAGAGAGATAGAGAGTTAGAAACATCGATCAGCTGCCTCCTGCACATCTCCTACTGGGGATGTGCCCACAACCCAGGTACATGCCCTTGACCGGAATCGAACCTGGGACCTTTCAGTCCACAGGCCGACGCTCTATCCACTGAGCCAAACCGGTTTCGGCAGGGTACATGCCTTTAACTGGGAATTGAACCCACGACCCTTCAGTGCTCAGGCTGATGCTCTAACCACTGAGCAACTGGCCAGGGCTCCATCTATTTCTTTTGGGTGGGTGTCACCATATTCTTCAAACCCCCTTTTAAATCACAGCTTATTGGACCAAGGGTTAGCAAATCACTCAAGCCAAGTTCCCTGTTTTTTATTCTTGACACCAGTGAGAGAGTGTGGTTCAGTCTTTCTCTAGTGGTAGAAAGGAGCCGAAAGCTGAGAAATATGGAATTTCTTTGTAGCCAGAATCTCCACTAAGCAAAAGAAGCTGATCTATAGGGTAAGGTAGTGACTCCGTATGCAGAAAATTGGGGAGAGAACTTAAGGGCCAAGGGTCCTGATAGCATTTGGTTGGGATCTGGATGAATCTCTGTTCTTACTGTCACTCACTTGCTTATTTCTTCCTCCCCCAGCCCCACCATAATTCCTTTTTCTAAATTTTGCTCTAAAGGACTTCTAGGCTTGATTTTTTGCCCCTTCTGCTGGGTTTTTGCTGACTCAAATTTTCCTCACCTCCCACCTCCCTGCCCTTTCCCAGGCATCCAGGTAACACTCCTGAGGACAAACAGAAGGGTCCTTTCAGTCAGCTTTCTAGAAATTGAAAACCCTGAAGTTACAGACCTAGAAACAGCTTTATAGCCAGTATTTGAGGTGGAGACTGGGGTGAGGGGGGAGAGGGTACTCTGGGGAACAGAATAAGGAAGGAAAGAGAAAGGAAAACTCAGAGACTACCTATTTTATGATGTATATGTTAATTTAGTATGTTACGTAATCCTCACAATAACCATAAGAAATTATTTCCATTTTATAGAAGATAAAACTGAGGTTTGGACAGATTAAGTAACTTGCTTAAGGTCAATCCATGATTGAGGTGGAGCTAGGATTTCAACACAGTTCACTCCACCCTGCTCTACTCATCCCGAAAACTGACCCAACAGAGTGGGAAACCGGGAGCCTCTGCAGCCAGGAGGTCCCCTCCCTGCCCAGGTCAAGGCCAGCATTTCCCTGCTGGCTGGTCCTGCCTGGCGAAGGGAGGCAGCGCCCCAATTCTTGGCTCCTGCCTTTTTCTCTCTGTGTTTTCCTATGTCCCCACTCTTTTTTTTTTTTAGATCTGTATATTTTTATTGGGAAAACAGTAAACATTAAGACAAAATATTCTGTATGTATATATACAAAGATTGTCGTTCATTCTTTCTGTGAGCCTGGAAAATAATACATCTGTTTAACATCCTAGCTGCTCTGGAATTCTCATTGCAAACTACATTTGGCAGAGTATTCCACGAATATCCTCTGTTTCCTCTTACTAGGTGATTTTTTTTCCAGTTTTATTGAGAAATAATTGACATCCCTATGTAAGTTCAAGGCATACAGCACAATGGTTTGATTTACATGTGTTGTAAAATCATTACCACAATAGGTTCACTAACATCCATCATCTCATATAGATACAATAAAGAAAAAAGAAGGAAAATATTTTCTCCCTGTGATGAGAACTCTTAGGATTTACGCTCTTAACTTTTCTAACTATCATATAGCAGTGTTAACTGTAGTCATCATGTTGTGTATTACATCATTACTTATTTATCTTACAACTTGAAGTTCACTGACCCCCTTCCTCTGAAGTTCATTGACCCCCTTCCTCTGACTCCTCCCACCACCACCTCTGGTAAATGCACATCTGATCTTTTTCTAAGAGTTTGTTTTTTTGTTTTATTCCATATATAAGTGAGATGGTACAGTATTTATCTTTCTCTGTTTGATATATTTCACTTAGCATAATGGCTTCAAGGTCCATCCACATTGGCACAAATGATAGGGTTTCCTCATTTTTTATGGCTAAATAATATTCCACTGAAAAATATTCAAGTGTGTGTGTGTGTGTGTGTGAGAGAGAGAGAGAGAGAGAGAGAGAGTAGCCAATTATCCCAGCACCATTTATTGAAGAGACTGTCTTTTCTCCATTGAGTATTATTGGTTCCCTTATCAGATATTAGTTGACTATATATGCTTGGGTTTATTTCTGGGTTATTGATTCTGTTTCATTGGTCTATTTATCTGCTTTTATGCCTGTACCATAATGTTTTGATGACCATAGCTTTATAGCACATATAGCCTGAAATCAGGAAGTATGATGCCCTTTGCTTTGTTCTTTCTCAGATTTCTTTGGTTACTCGGGGTCTTCTGTGATTCCATATAAATTTTAAGAGTATTTTTTCTACTTCTGTAAAAAAATGCCATTGGAATCTTGCCTATGTCCCCACTCTTGATATTTTCTCATAGTTTCAGACCCAGATATGCTGCTATGAAATTACCAGTAGATAGGTGGGCCAAGAGATGAGCAATCCCCACTTATACCTCCAGGCCCGATTCAATTTTAAGCACTTACATGATCAGCCTATTTAATGAAAGATTATTGGGGGGGGGGGGATTATGTAACCTGCTTTATTCACTCTCAGTTCTCCGCAGTCCTCCAAGATGAGTTTACTCTCATAAATATGCGACATCACTCTTGCTGCCGTGGAAGCCAATATGAAAAGAGCATGCCAGCTAGAGTCAGGCAGACGTGAGGGCAAGTCCTGCCTCTCACTCTCTGTGTGATCTTGGGAAAGTTACTCTACTTTCTGTGCCTCAATTGCCTCATTTAAAAACAGGCATAATGTTACCCACCTGTGAAGGGTGTAGTGTGGATTGTGTGGCATAAGATGTGAAAACACCTGGCACTTAGCAGCCACTTTGAATGCAGTCATGGAGGCTGTTATTTTTATTCTGGGCCTTTCTGATAGTAAAGAACATTACCATGGAGGAATCAGAGGCTTGTGTTTCTCCAACAAAGAAAAAAAAATTACACCAAGAATGCCAATCAACCCCTCTAGTAACACACTCTTCTCTGGCTGTCATCATAGTCTGGAGAGGGCAACAGAGGCAAGTTAAACACGGAACCTCCTCTGATGACTTTTTTCCTCAATGGAAAAACCAAGTTAGCTATTGAGCCCCAGCGGAGAGACCCCCAAACAAGCCTTAGCTCCAGCCCTTCTTATATGGGATAGATGTGTTCTTCTAAGAAGATTCTAAAGCAGTAACTCTCATACTTACATTTTTAACAGC
>NW_005873218.1:0-7642 GCF_000147115.1 Myotis lucifugus
ACAGAGGTGTGGGGCCCAGGGCGCAGTGGGCCCAAAGGTTCCGGGGCCTGGCGGGCACCGGGGGGTACAGGGCCCGGGGGCGCAGCGAACCCAGAGGGGAAGGGGCCTGGGGGCGCAGCAAGCACAGGGGTGCGGGGGCCGTGCTTCCTGGGGTTTCGTCCTGCCAGTGCGTGCACCTTGCGCCCGGTGGACCCCCGGGGTCGATACGGATGGCGGCGATGCGGGTGGGCAAAGCGCAGGCTGCGCTGGCAGGCGCCCAGGATGGACATCTGCAGCATGCTGTCCAGGAAGGTCACCCAGTTGTCCCGCCACAGCAGCTGGCCAGTGTCGCCTGTGGCAAAGGGGCGTCAGCGCGAGGGGTCAGTCGCACGCAGCCTCTTCCCGTGCCCTGACCAGGCACGTGACGCCTGGACACTGGGCCCACCCCCGAGGTGTCCAGGGGCACCGTGCCCACCTTCGAGGGAGGCCTCGAGGACGCCCTGGAAGTGGGGGCCGTAGTCGTAGCCCCGCAGCCGCAGCTCCTTGTACACGTCGCCCCGGGACAAGCGGAAGGTGGCCGAGGGGTCTGCGGGGTCTGCCGCGTCCAGGCCGTCCTGGCTGTCGAAGAGCCTGGGGTCGAGGTCCTCCCACTGGTACACCGTCCCTGTGGGCAGGGTGGGGGGCAGTCAGGGGTCTGAGGGCTGGGCAGAGCCGAGGTGGACGCCGGGGGGCCCGTGGGGGACCCTGTGACCCGCCCCCGCTCACCGCTCACGACCAGGTTGCCGTTCTGAGACACCTCGAAGGCGTGCGAGGCCTCCAGCAGCCGCACCTCCAGGGACACGGTGCCTGTGGACAGCGGGGCCAGGTGAGCAGCAGGGCTCAGGGGGCAGCACCCCCACGGCTCCTCCCGGCCACCCCGCCTCACCCGTCTTGGGCAGGATGGTGGCCTGGTGCAGCGTCACGTCCTCAAAAGCCACGGGCATCTGCTCCATGTTTTGGTCCAGGGCGCGAGCCAGTGTCCTCCAGACCAGGCACAGGTAGCCGGTGGCCGGGAAGAGGACGCGGCCGTCGATGCGGTGGTCCACCAGGTAGTGGCCGGGGGCCTCGGGGCTGGCGTCTGCAGGGCACAGTCTTCAGTGCCCACCTCGGAGGGAGAGCTGGAGCCCCTCCCCGCCCGGCCTCACCCCCGCCCGGCTCACCGATGGTGTAGACGGTAGCCGAGGAGCTGCTGGAGCCGCTGGGGAAGTCCTCCGCGGCAGGCACGTCCCAGGTCTGGCTGTGGTCCCACTTGATGAGGGGGGAGATGAGCGGGGTCCCCCGGGGGGGCTGGGAACTCCTCGGGCGGGAACAGGCCATTGGGGTTGATGTCAATGCTGGGGGTGGGGAGTGGGTTAGGGGCGCACCTGGCCCTGGGACCCCCATCACACCCACTGCTAACCGCCTCCCCGAAGACCCAGAGACCGAGGTGGGGATCCCCCGGCCCCGCCGTCCCGCACGGAGCAGGGGCCCATTGAGGCCCTGGTGACGGCGCAGACCCACCCCGCCAGGTGCAGGCGGCCCACGCTGCCGAGCAGGAAGCGCAGGTTGTCGGCGTGGTCCTTCCTCATCAGGGGGAGGATGGTGCAGCTGGGCTTCAGGCCCCGCTTCAGCACGGCCTGCGGGGACAGTCGGCTGGGCCTGACCGCGGTCCTGTGCGCGCCCAGACCCGAGACCCCTCCCCGAGCCCGTGGACCGCCCGGCGTACCTGCAGCAGCGCGTGGGGGGCGATCTCCAGCACCACGGCGTTCTCCGGCACGTGCCACAGCGCCTCCTGGAACAGCACCGGGCTCACCAGGTTGTTGACGTTGTACTCGGCGGACGGCGTGCGGGCCAGGCTGCCCTGCCACTGGGCCTCGGGGATGGAGGTGCTGAGCCAGCGCGCGGAGCGGGGCCGTGGGTCCCGGATCACCTGCGCACAGGCTGCTGGTCAGCGCCAGGTGCTCGGCCACTCCCGCCCTCCCGGCCCCGGGCAGCCCCGGGGTGGCCGGCCCACCTTCTTGAGCTCCCGCAGCAGCGAGGGGGCGATGCCCTCCATGTAGTAGGAGTGGAAGGCCAGGCCGCCCGTCCGCACCTCCTTGGCGAACACACCCTCCTGTCGCAGCTGCTCCACGAACTCGGACACGGAGGCCTGGGGAGAACGGGCGCGGGTGACGGGGTGGTCCTGGGTCCGGCAGAGCCCGCCCGGAGGCTGGGGAGGGACCTGAGGACCCGCCTCGCCCCAGCGCCCACCTGAGGTCCCGAGATGGTCACCGTGTCCTTGGAGTTGTGGCACGCGGGCACGACGCCAGGGGGGCAGCGCCGCTTGCACTCCTCCCAGGACAAGCCTGTGGGCAGAGAGGCCTCAGGGGCAGCACTAATGACCGGCTCGGTAATTGCAGCCGCGGAGAGAGCAGCCTTTACAGGCCCCCCCCCGCCCCCGCCGCGTTTCATCTCAGTGGAGGCGGCATTACTGCCAGCCCACGGCCTCCCTCCCTCATCACGACACCCAGGCTCCTGCCTGTGGAGGGAGCCAAGGCGAGTGACCCTGACACCCCGACTTTATCCCAAGTCCTGTGGGTCCTCGTGGGGAGGGGTTCTTGTCCCCACGTGGGTTCAGCTCAGGCTCCTGGGAAAACCGCACTGATGGCCACCAGCCCGTGTACGGGCACCATGCCCCTGGGCAGCACCTACCCACGGCCGCCATGGCCCCCGGCGGGATGTGGGCCTCCTTGATGCACTGGCCGCGCCAGTAGGCGGCGAGCACAGCCTCCTCCTGCGAGAGGCAGCCGTCGGCGTAGCCGCAGGCGACCTCGCCTAAGGAGTGCCCGATGATGCCGTCCGGCCGCAGGCCCAGGCTGGTCAGCAGGTCTATGAGGGCGATCTGGGGGCAGACGTGTCACCTGAGTCCTGGGGAGGCCCCGGCAGGTCCAGGCCCTGCCCTCCACATCCCCCCCCACCCCGGCCTTCGGACACGACCCTGACCCCAAGGACCGACCTGGATGGCTGTCAGGCTCACGAAGGCGTTGACGGTGTCGTCAAAGGTGGCCTCGTCCGTGCTCAGCAGCAGCTCCGACACCTGCAGCCCCAAGGGCTTCACGACCTCGTCGGAGCGCAGGATGGAGTCCCGGAAGCAGGCCAGGCGCATGAGGCTGAGCCCCATCCCACGCCACTGCGTGCCCATCCCTGAGGGCGGGAGGTGTCAGGCCCCGGCCACCCACCCTCTGCCCCCACGCCCAGCAGGCCAGGCCAGGACTCACCGGAGCAGATGAACCAGAGCGGGCGCTGCCCAGCGGGCACTTGCTGCACCTCCTGCCCGCTGTCCTCGCCGCCCAGCACGGCGCAGCCCGGAAGGCATGGCGTAACTGGCGTGGCCCCATGTTGTTTGAGCATGCTCACGAAGGCCAGGTTCTGTTGTGCTGGCGGCCCTGCTCCAGAGCCCCTGCAGGCCTCGGGGGTGCCCCGCTGGCAGCAGTAGCCGGGCTAGGGGTGTGGGGCGGGCGCGGGGGCGGGAACATTGGGCGAAGATGACGTGAACGTTGTAGCGCCATAGCGAAGAGTCTTGGCCACTTACCCCCGGGACGGCAGGGGCGGTCCACACCGCAGCCGCGGTGGCGCCCTGAGTCCTGGGTTGGCGCCAGAGCCCGTGCTCCAAACCCTGCTCCAGGACAACACAGCGTGTCGTCCTGAGACCCAAAGCACCTACAGCCCTGCTGCTGCCTGGATTCCCCCCAACTGCCCACTCAGCCAGGCACACTTCCAAGTGGCTGTGGGCCGGACACCCAGCCCCTGCCCGAACCCGTCCGGCTCCTGACACGAGCGTGGCAGAGGGCGGCCACCTGCCGGGAGCCTGTCGCCCAGGAAGCGCCCACACCCAGGAGCCCAGCGAAGGTGGTCAGGGTTACTCAGGCCCCCAGGCTGCTCAGGAAGCTGGGGGGTGAGCTGCCCACCTGGGGCTGCCCCGGCCACTGCCTGCAGCCCTGTGGGGAGGTCCCCAGCAGCGTGTCGGGCCCCCAGAACCAGGGCAGGGACCAGGCACAGCGCCCCGCAACCCTGCCCGAGGGAGTGCCCACCTTGGCCAGGGCGGCCAGCCCCGAGGCCGGCTCCGGGTGCCCCATGTTCGACTTGGTGGACCCGATCAGCAGGGGGTCCTGGCGGGTGGCACACAGTGCCCGGTCGATGCCGTTCAGCTCCTGGGGGTCGCCCACCTGTGGGGGACACAGGAGGGTCAGCCTGCAGCGGGCAGCCCGGGTGCAGGCGCGGGCGCGGGCACGGGGCCTCACCTTGGTGCCGGTGCCGTGAGCCTCGATGTACTCCAGGGACTCGGGGGCCACGCCGAACGGCTCGTACAGGGAGCGCATGAGCTGCTCCTGGGCCTCTCCAGAGGGGAAGGTCACGCCTGCGGGGGGAGGGCCAGCTCAGCACCCCTCCCGGCCCCGGCGCCCCCACCCGCTCCGGCCAGTTCCCACCTTGCTCCTTGGCGCCGTCGGTGTTGGTGCCGGAATTCAGGATGGTGGCGTACACGCGCCGGGCCAGGGACTTCTTGGTCAGCAGGACGACCACCACGGCCTCCGCGCGGCAGTACCCGTCCCCTGGGGGCAGAGGGCGGCTCAGGTGGCAGGCAGGCGAGGCGCCCGCTCTGGCCTGGGAGGCGGGAGGAGGCTGCCCGCGCCGGCCCGCGCCCTCACCCGCCTGGTCGAAGGACTTGCAGGTGCCCTCGGGGCTGAGCATGCCCAGCTTCATGAACTGCACGGAGGTGTTGGGCTTCAGCAGGACGTTGATGCCGCCCACCAGGGCGGCGGGGCACTCCCCGCTGCTGATGGCCTGGTAGGCGTTGTGCAGGGCCAGCAGGCTGGAGGAGCAGGCTGTGTCCAGGGCGACGCTGGGCCCTGCGGCCGAGGGTGGAGCGGGGTGTGAGGGTGAGCCTGCTGTCCCTCACAGGGGCGCCCACCTTTATTACTTTTTATTTTACTTAAATACGTTTTTTATTGACTTCAGAGAGGAAGGGAGAGGGAGAAACAGAAACATCAATGAAGAGAGAATCACGGATCGGCTGCCTCCTGTACACCCCACACTGGAGAGCAAACCCACAACCCAGGCACGTGCCCTGACCGGGAACGGAACCCTGACCGCCTGGTTCACAGGTCGACGCTCAGCCCGGAGCCGCGCGGCCGGCGGGCACCCACCTTTGAGGTTGAAGAAGAAGGAGAGGCGGTTGGCCATCATGGCTCGCTGGCAGCCCACCATGCTGTAGCCGACGAGGGTCTCGGGGTCCCGGCTGAGCGCCTCCGAAGCCTCAGAGCCGCTCACTCCCACCCAGACGCCGGTGTGGGTCCCTCGGAGCGAGGCCGGGTTGATGCCTGTGGGAGCAGCAGTCAGAACGCTGGCCGCACCCTGCCCACCACCCAGCCTTGTGGAGGAGCCCCCCACCCTCCTCCGGCTTGGGTGAGGGGCCATCTTAGCCCGGCCAGAGGGACTGGGTGGGGCCAGCCCAGGTAGGGCTGAGAACAGAGAACCAGGAACCAGGTCACAAGAAACTGGGGCCTAAGGGGGGGGGCGCGGGGGAAGAGGTGCTAGGTGGGGCTCCAGGCTCTGGGTCAGGCAGCGGCCAGAGACAGAGGTGAAGACAGAGGGCAGCACTGTCCCCAGGCTACTCCCCTGGCCCCTGGTGTCCCTGGCGGAGTCTGGTGAGCCCCAAGGGCCAATGAACACCCAAGACCCAAGGGCGCCTGCCTGGGACAGGCAAGATAAGGAGACAGGGAAACAAAGGCCGAGTGTCCAGGCTCCTACAGGAGGGGCCCTGGCCGGCCCCAGGGGAGCGGCATCCAAGGCCCCTGGGTAGAGCCCGGGCAGCGAGAAGGCCATCAGGTCTGCCAGCCTCCCGCCCCTCCCCAGGCATGTGTCTGTGCCCTGTCCTGCTCAGTGTCAGGCCAGGGGCCGGCTGGCCCCTGCTGACCCAAAGACAAGAGTGGGGAGCCCCTAGGCTCCCCATCAGGACCGGCCAGCCACCCCTTCTCACAGGTGGGTGGGCACAGCAAGGACAGGTCTGAGCCCCAGGACAAGAGCCAGCTACCTCTGGGCCAGACTCAACCCAGGGCAGGAGCCCAGCACCGGCCCTCACCCCAAGACCAGTTCTCTGATGGGAGTAAGGAAACTGGGGCGCCAGGGCACGCCCAGGACACCGCGGGCCAGTTGTGAAACCAGACCTGCCCAGGGGCCCACGCCTCCCGAACCTCGGGCCTGGCAGTCCCAACCAGGGACAGAGGGAGCCCCGCTCGGCCCGCCTCCTGGGCCGGCTGCGCTCCGTTCTTCTCTGAACATGTTCCTTTTAGGAGCAAAGGACCCGAGAACAGTGTTGCCCGTTGTGACCTCAGGTGGGCCATCGCCCCCCCGCGACCCACCTCCGTCCACGATGGCCTCGTAGGCGACCTCCAGCAGCAGGCGCAGTTGGGGGTCCATCGTGTGCGCCTGCTTGGCGTGGACCCCGAAGAAGGTGGCGTCGAACTTGGAGAGGTCCTTCAGCTTGCCGGAGCGCCGGGGCAGGCCGTACAGTCCTGCAGACACAGCAGGTGGAAGGCACCGCTGTGGGGCGTCAAGGCCCAAGGGACCCACAGGGAGACGGGGCTCCCCAGGAGGGTGGGCAGTGGCCCCAGAGCGGTCTCCTCCAGCCCCCCTGCCCTGGCTGCAGACCCTCCACCGGGCTCTGCTGGGCTGGGCCCCGCGCTGACTCACACCCGCGGATCAGGTAGAACTGCTCGCGTGGGAGCCGACCAGGCGCGAGGGAGTCAAACCAGCTTCCCCAGAGCCAGCTCTTATCTGGCCTCGGACACGTGGGCCAGCGGCGGCCCCGGCTCCCCGCCCCTGCCCTCCCACCCGGACCCCCGCTGGTCACCAGCTGTGGAAGGGCGAGCGCACACCAGGAGCGACCTCAGCCTCCACAGCCGGGGCCCAGACCACACTCGGGCTCCATGTCCAGGGAGAGCCGGGCGCCGGGCAGGCCATCACTCACCGGCCTTCCACCTCCTGTCGTCGTCCGTCACCATGTCCACACCACCGATGAGGTTGTCCCAGAACTCCTGCAGGTTCTCCGACTCGGGCAGCTTCCCCGATATGCCAGCAATCACCACCTCCTCCATGATGCTCTCTGCGGGCCCAGGCACCGGTCAGCTCGGCCCACACCCGTCCACAGCCCCCACACCGCCCCAAACCCCACAGCACTCGCCCTCCTCAACCTCCCCCTGGCCCCCGGTGGGTCAGAGAGCAGCAGCTCTGAAAGCCCCAGACCGGAGGCCAGATGGCTGGACGGATGTCCTGGGTGTGAATGTGTGTGTTGGCGGGCGGTCAGCTCTGACCCAGCAGGTCCTCGCCTCTTACTGGGCCTTGGCAGAGGCTGTCACATCTGGGGCCCAGGCCTGGGGTGACCCCACCAGGGCCTGTTGCCTGTGCCCACCCCTCCCAGCAGTCGGTGGCCTGTGGTGCCCTCAGGAGGGCCACCCAGAGGAAGGCCCAAGCCCTTCTCGGCCTAGGAGCCGGGCCAGGGAACCAAAGGAGGAAGGGCACCAAGTCTTGAGGGGGAAACTTGGGGGGCGGGGAGGCAACGCCCACACTGAGAGGCCCTGAGCTCGGCACCCCCACGCTGCCCGCCATG
>NW_005873218.1:8955-14714 GCF_000147115.1 Myotis lucifugus
GGCCCCGGGCCCCGGGCCCCGGCCCCGGCCCCGGCCCCGGCCCCGCCGCAGTACCTGGTCTGGGCGCGGGCGCAGTGCGGACGGCGGGGCGAGGATGCAGCGCGGAGGAGGCGCCGGCGCTGCGTCTCTCTGGCTCCCTCTAGGCCGGCGCCGGCGTATTTAACCGCGGCCGCCCCGCGCGGACACGCCACATGGGCTGACAGCTCGGCGGCGCCGCCCAGGCCAATGAGCGTCGGGGCTGCGCCCGGGACCGCGCGCCGCCGCCGGTGGGGTGATGGCGGGACCCTCTCGGGGGCGCGCCCGGGACGGCGGGGGCCTCGACTTCCGTTCGCCCGGAGGCACATGGCGCGCCCACCCCCGCCTCCTCGGCCGCCCCCTCCCCTGGCTACGCGGGGCCCACGTGTGCGCGGCGCGTGCGTGGCACGGGACGGGGTGGCTGGGGTGTCGGGGTTCACACGGGGCCCCACTGGGGGTTAGGCGGACCCCGGGGGACGCACGCACGTGTCCGCGTCCGGGCGCGCGGACCTGGCTGGGGGCGTGGCTCGCCCCGCAGTCTCGGCCAATCGGGGGCCGGGGGCGTGCACGCCGGACCAATGGCGGCGCGCGAGTGGGCGTTGCTAGGCGATAGGGTGATGGGCGGCCGGGCCGTCGCGCGGGCAGCCGTGGGCGAGCGCGGTCATTGACCCGGCCAGGGAGCCCCGGCGGGGTTACTGCCGGTCATCGCCGCGGGCCTGGTCCTTCCTGCCCGGCGCCCCACTTCGCGGGGACCCGGAAACGCCTCCAGGCCAGGCGGCGGCCGAGCGGGCGCATCCCCGCTGCCCGGAGCCGCGCGGCCGTCGGGAGAGCCGGCGCCGCACGGCCACCGCCGGGAGCGATGGAACAAAGGAGCCTCCGGGAGACCGTGCGCGCACGTGGCCGCTCGCTCCCGCGCCTCCCCCCAACCCCCCCATTAAGAGCGTTTCATACCCGGCGCGCCGAGCAGGAGGCTGCGCGGGTCGGAAGTGCTTCTGCGGGAAACGACCCGCTCCCCGCTCACTTTCTCAGCTGCAGGAAGTCGCGCGGCCGCGCCTCGCTAGCAGGGCACCGGCGGACACAGCAGTGCTGCCCGCGGGGAGGCCGAGCCTGCGCCGCCTGCGCACAGGGCGAGGCAGGAGCGCTGCCCACGGAGACCGGGTCTGTGACCTCGGGCCTTGCATCAGGCAGTTCCCTGGGCCAGTGCTGCCCGCTCCCCACACCTGTGAGCCAGGCAGGCCGAGGACACAAAGGCCACGCGATGCCCACCCAGTCACACAGCAGGTGGGTGGGAGCAACCGCCCGTCGCCCTCCCACCCTCCTGGAGACTGAGTGCCCCGCCTGCCTGCAGGCACAGCCACCTCTCCGCGGGGGACAGGCCTGTCTCTCCCTCAGCAGGGCTGCAGGCGGGCGGCCGGCCCAGGCTATGCGGTCAGTGCCCAGCCAGGGAAGAAAGTCGAGGCTCTGGGGGGCCACCTCCCGCAGAGACTCGGATCAGGACCTGCAGGCAGGACTCCTGGTGGGGAGGGTGGGTTTGTGCCCTTAGAGTGAGTGGCGTCAGTGGGTGTCTCTCACTCTTGCCGGTGCCGAGTCTGGGCCCCCCCAGCACCCGACATGAGCACCCAGCACAGGGCACGTGCTGCAGCTCTCACTGCTCTGGGGGACGCGTGCGGCGGGTGGGCATCCCGTGCTCTGCGCCCCAGCAGCGAGGTGGGCGGCTGTGGGCGATGACAGGTGATGCCCTGTACCAAGTAGGAAGATAAACAACTCCGGGCCAGCAGGAGGGGGGCGTGGCTTTAATGGGCTCCTCGCTAGGCCTGTGAGGCACCCCAACAGCATTGGGGGGCATGAGCTGCAGCTCACAGTCCCCCTCGCACACGCCTCGCACACACATACCTCTGCTCTGGAGATGAAGACACAGGCCCCCAAACCCACTAGGAGGAGGGGGGAGCTGAGGAAGTTAGTCTTTGAGGTTGTAGTTCCGGATCTTGGGGTGCTGCTGGCAGCCTTTAGGTTTTGCAGGGTGAGCCCTGGAGGGTCTGGTGGGCTTGGCCTTGGCCTGGGCTTCTATCTTCATCCCTTTGATGGCGAAGGTGGCGCGCGGCCCCACGGGGCTCCCAGCAGAGCTCGGTGGGCCGTCAGCGGCTGGAGGCGCTGTGAGCTCTGCAGGTGGAGGGAAACAAGGAGGCCTGTTAGGTTGCAGCGGGAAGCCCTGGGCCCACACAGGAGCCCGCGCAGGCCAGAGCCCTCTGCAGCGACCCTCAGGGCCCAGCCTGGTGTCCGGCGGAGGAGCCGGGGCCTGCCCCTCCACTGGGCACTCAGGAACACTCCGTCTCCGGTCATGACCATTTCCCAACGGGCCCGGGTGGGGGTGGGGCGAGAGGCTAATGGCTGGCCTACTCCCCGCTGTCACATCCCCCTGCCATGGGCCTTGCTTGCCGGGCATCCATCTCCCATTGCCCAGCAGCCGCGAACTTTATCCTCCCGACTTCCATTTTGGAACTAAGAACGTATTTCTTCTGTAAAACGAGATGCGATGAGAAAGCAGCCCTTGGGGGAGCTCAGGCCTGGCCCTGCCTTACGGGCAGGTGGGGGCTGCCGTGTGGCCGCTGTGGGAGTGAGGTCTGCAGGGACTGCCCAGCACATGGCCGTAGGTGGCACAGGTGAGGCTCGAGGATGAGGAGGGCCAGCTGGGCAGGAGGCAGTGGGGGGGAGGGGGCAGGGCTGGCAGGGGGCTGGGGAGGCAGCCCAGGGTGAGCCGATGGCCTGTAAACAGAGGTCTGCCAGGCGTGCCCAGAGCCCTAACCCTCCTGCTGCCCGGCCGAGCGCCTAGTCCTGGAGGCGGAGGACACAAGTCCATGGATGATCTCTGCACACAGACCCCCCACCCCCTCTCCTGACCTCACCAGGGCACCGACCTCTGACCTCTGCCTGCTTGGTTTCCTTCTGGAAGGCACTGCCAGTGGAAGGGAAGGGGTCAGGACTCTGACCACGGAGGCACAGGGAACCTTCCCCCCAACACAAGGGCCTGGCCTCAGTTCACCGGGAGCCGCTGCGGGCACTAATGGGGAAAGTGAGGCGAGGAGCAGGGTCGGCCCGGCCCAGACGCGCTGCTTCTGTGTGGGGGGCTGACGCCCGTAGATGCTGGGGTGTAGGGGGAGGGAGCTCTGAGCCACAGGAGAGGAAAGGGGGTCTCGGGTGTCTGCCCCTCAGCACACGTGTGGCCACCATGTGGCCTCCACCTGAGTCATCAGAGCTGGGCCCCGCTCAGACAGTAACCTGCCCCACTGCCATCTGCCTGCTCCTCTCGCAGGACCTGTTCTGCCAGCCCGGCCCAGGTTCCTCTCAGGGCCCTGGTTCTGAACTGGCCCGGGGGGATGGCCAGCCCAGGGCTGTCCCTGCTTCCTCCCTGGACGCCTCTGCCCCCAGTTCTGAGCCCAGGGCTGACCCAGCCCAGTGTGTGGCCTGGGCAGGCCCCTGGATCTGCTGGGAGGGGGAGGGGGAGTGGCCGGTGTCCTGTCAGGAGCAACTGGGGTCCCAGCTCCCTCGTGGCTGCTGGGCTGCTGAGGGTGGGGGACACGAGCCCACGCCTGCCCTGGCTCTGCAGAGCCTTCCCTGGGCTGGGGCTGGGCAGGACCCAAGACCAGGCGTCCCCAGCCAGGCCTGGCTGCCCGGGGTTCCCCCTTGGGGGCCACCACCCCACGTTCAGGTTTCTGCTGAGGCCTCTGCTTCCACGGGAGCCCCGCACGCCGAGTTCAACACCAGGGCTCCTCACCCTGAAACCCCTTTCTGATCAGTGACTCGGAGATCTAAGCCTAAACACGGAACGAGGTAAAGTTCACCAAAGATACACTTCCAGACAGGGCCCTGGGCTGCCCGGGTCAACGAGGCCGGCTCAGGCCGACGCCCAGCGGGACCGGGTCCCCACGCCCGCCCGCCCGCCCTGCACCCGCCAGGCCACACGGCCACGCTGCTCTCTGCTCCTCTTGGCGGGAGGACAGCTGTCAGTGAGGCAACCCTCTCCTTTTGCCCAGAAATGTGGCTGCGCAGGAGGGCTGCCCATCCCACTCAAGGCGCTCCCTGACCCCCGGCTGCTTTGGGAGGCCCCCAAGGCCAGGCCTGCAGCACGAGCAGGGGCCATGCAGACCTGGCAGAGCTCCAGGCCTGTGAGCGGGCGGCTCCTGTTCCGTCTCGGCCCCGGTGAGGAGCAGGGCGCGTGGGCCCAGACAGGCCCCGGGAACCGGCTCTCGAGGCGGCCGGGAGGCCTCTCTGGCCCTGTGCTGCCGGAGGGATGCAGGTGGAGCTTCTGTGCACACCCTGCAGCTTCCACCCAAAGCCCAGGGCCATGCAGGTGGAGCGGCCAGGGAGCCCAGAAAAGCAAGCGAATGTAGAGCAGCTCCGAGGTGCCAGCCCTCCTGGCTCCTGCGGGTGAAGTACGGTAGCAATTATCTCAGGTAGAAACTGTAGTTTAACTTTAACCCTGCTGTTTGGCTTCTGTACTTATTTGCTTTGTTTAACTATAGAAAAGTTACTTTGATTTTCTGAATTGTATAAACCATCCCATTCGATTGAATACCCTATTGACTGTAACGTGAATACCCCATTGGTTGTGGTCATACCGGTTTTAGGAAGCACATTCTTCTGTACCTGGGAACCAGGACAGCACAATTACCCTAAATTGCCTCAGTGGCCACAGATAATGTGTTCCGGTTGACTCAGTGGTCCCAAGACCCCGGGGCTCTAGATAATGTGTTTCTGTCAACTCAGTGGTCTGAAGACCCAAAACTATAATTAATCTTTGTAGATAACTAATCGGCTCAATTTCGCTTCTATAACTGCTTTGTGCAAACCAGGGTCCTCATTCCAAACCCTGGGATGTAATCAATACCTTTGTGATCTCTGCCTATAAATCTGGTGTTGGGGCTGGGAGGGCCCTGCGAGGTTTGGGGGAGCGAAATGCCCCCTCGTAGTCCCGGATTTGCAATAAATGTGACTCCTTAATTTGACTTCTTGAGGCGTCCTGTGTGATTCGCGGGGTACATTACAGCACTGGCAAAGGCTTCCCTGGGGGGGAGGGGAAGGAGGGAGAGGGGAGGGGGGGAGTGGGGCTCAGGGTCGCACCAGAAATAAAACAAACCTGGGAAACCTACGCTCTTTCCCAATAACTCGGTCTGTGCCTGTGCCCCCTCCTCCCTGGCCCGACTGCAGTGCAAGCTTGCGGGCCTTCTGCCTGCGGGGGAGGGGGGCGGCCCTCTGCCGGCGGGTTCCCTCCACTCAAGGACCACAGCCCGGGCCTGAACACTGTGGTTTCCTGCATTGTGTCCCGGCCTGGTTGTCCCTGGAGGGACGCTAAGATCTAGTCCCGGTAACAGGCTGGCGAGAGGCAGCGGCAGTGGTGGCTGCGCTGTGGCCTCAGCATAAGCACCACCAAGGAGTAAGCTGATTTGGCTGCTGCTTAAAGTATTTGCTTCGTTTTGAAAGTTATTACAACACAGGCTGTTTCGTAAGTGGCAATCGTCGTGTCGTCATAACAGCTTCGAGAAGAGCGCTCACAGGCCTGTTCGACCATCTGCTTCTCAAACAGTTCAGGTCACGGAGAGTCTCAGGTGGTAGCGGTCAGGAAGGGCAGGCCGGAGCCGCTGGCCCAGGTCAGCGCCCGGTAGCCGAGTGCCCAGGGCACGCTGGGGGCTGTGTGCCCGGCCCCAGGACAGCAACAGGACCAGGGTCTGGGTGGAGCAACCCCCGGG
>NW_005873218.1:14814-21114 GCF_000147115.1 Myotis lucifugus
CCAGCACCACGGACCCTGCGGGAAGAACTGTTCATAAGGAAGCTCCGTAGTTCTCACTTCCCCTTCCCCCTCCTTCCTGTTCCTTCTACAAACACCCCTCCAGCTGGGCAGGGGCCAACCTGCGCTGGGCTGCCCCCCTTCACCCCCCCCCCCAATAAATCCTCTTGGGGTCGAAACACCTAGCGGATAGTTCCCTGGCCGCAGGGACAGAGGGGACCGCTGATGGCCGGAGCCGGGGTCGCGGCCTCACCAGGCCGCTGCCACAGTGGCCGCCAGCAGGGGTGCTGGGCCGAGACGGGGGCGCTCCTGGCTCCCTCCCGTGCGGTGGGTGGCGCCCAGGAGCCTCACAGGGACTCCCAGGCCCCGGGGAGCTCTCTGGTTGGTGCAGGGAGAGGACGCAGATGGAAGCCGCCTGCGGTGGGGTCATACCTGTCCTGCGAGGCTCCCCCTTTTCTGTCCTCACAACCCGCATCACAAGCAGCTGCTCCTCTCCGACTGCCGCCGAGCGGCTTCAGGACAAACACAAAGCGTCATGGGGCCGACGGCCCGTTCCTGCCCGAGGCCCGGGCTCAGCTGGGCCAGGCCTGGCACGCTCTCCACTCGAACCCGCGTGGCGCCAGGAGGGGCGGATGGAGGGCGTCGGGGCCTGCCCACGGTGACCGCGTGCTATCGGGTGCAGCCCAGCCCTGCCGGGGCTGGGAAGGGCGCCCCAGAGCTGCGCCGCTGACAGGAGCGTCCTGGTCGCCCAGCTGGAGGCCCACCCAGGCTGCTGGGTCCGGCTCCCAGGACTGGGAGCCACAGAACTGAGCGGCCATGGCCCACGCTTTGTTTTGACTTTTAAATTAGTTGCCAAGATTAGAAAAGGGAAGCATTCTCCACACAAAACGCCAAGATCTCCAGCTCTTCTTTCCGGGCCTCAAACAACAGGCCTGGCTGTCTCCGTCGGAGGCCGGAGCTTTGACACCGAGTCGTCGGCAGGAGGCTCCTGCTCCCGGGCTCCTCGGCTTGTCGTCCCCTCACCAGCTCTGCCTTCACGTGGACACGGAGTCCCCCCTGCGTGTCTGTGCCCAGCCTTCTTCTTTGTAAGGACACACCACGCTCACTTGTCCTCGTCCTGACCAACTGCATCTCAGCGGCCCTGTTTCTAAGGTGGTGGCGCCCCAAGGTCCTGGGGGTTAGCGTTTTGCATGAATTTTGGGGAAAGAATTCAACCCGGCGCCGTTGGTTCCCGTAAGAGGGGCAGTATTGGGTCCACCTGAGTCAGTGTCAAAGCTCGTGGGAGAGCAGCGATGGCCGCGGGTTTCTCGGGCCTCTGCGCAGAGCGGAGCTTGGAGGTCAAGGTGCTCCCTCCTCGCGGACTGACGGGCCGCCTCTGTCTCTCGCTGTCCCTCCTCGCGGACGGGCCGCCTCTGTCTCTCACTGTCCCTCCTCGCGGACTGACGGGCCGCCTCTGTCTCTCGCTGTCCCTCCTCGCGGACTGACGGGCCGCCTCTGTCTCTCACTGTCCCTCCTCGCGGACTGACGGGCCGCCTCTGTCTCTCGCTGTCCCTCCTCGCGGACTGACGGGCCGCCTCTGTCTCTCGCTGTCCCTCCTCGCGGACGGGCCGCCTCTGTCTCTCACTGTCCCTCCTCGCGGACTGACGGGCCGCCTCTGTCTCTCGCTGTCCCTCCTCGCGGACTGACGGGCCGCCTCTGTCTCTCGCTGTCCCTCCTCGCGGACTGACGGGCCGCCTCTGTCTCTTGCTGTCCCTCCTCGCGGACTGACGGGCCGCCTCTGTCTCTTGCTGTCCCTCCTCGCGGACTGACGGGCCGCCTCTGTCTCTTGCTGTCCCTCCTCGCGGACTGACGGGCCGCCTCTGTCTCTCGCTGTCCCTCCTCGCGGACTGACGGGCCGCCTCTGTCTCTCGCTGTCCCTCCTCGCGGACGGGCCGCCTCTGTCTCTTGCTGTCCCTCCTCGCGGACTGACGGGCCGCCTCTGTCTCTCGCTGTCCCTCCTCGCGGACGGGCCGCCTCTGTCTCTCACTGTCCCTCCTCGCGGACGGGCCGCCTCTCTGTCACGTGCTGTCCGTCCTGAGCTTGGGCCCTCTAGCAGGACGCACTCCTCCACCGTCCCACCTTTAACACAGTTGAAATCCTTCCTTATAGCTCCATCCAGCTGATGCTGTTTCTTTGCTTTGGGCTCAGAGAGAAAACGGAGTGTCTTTCCCTCTGGCCTTCGTAACCGCAGCGAACACTGAGCTGTTTACTTACCTTTTTGTTTGTTTGCTAGTCCTCACGTGGGGAAGGGAGGGGGAGAGACAGAGAGAGCAGCATCGATGTGAGAGAGACATCGATCGACTGCCTCCCGCACACACCCCTACCAGCGCCAGGGATCAAGCCTACAACCGAGGTGCGTGCCCTGGACCGGAATGGAACCGGGACCCTTCAGGCCACAGACCGCTGCTCTATCCACTGAGCCACACGGCCAGGGCCTTGCTACTTATTGACACCCGTTCTACAGGAAGGGACTGAGGCAGAGGGGCTGCAGCCGGCTCAGGGCCCAGCTGGAGAGGAGCAGAGTGACAGCCAGAGCTCCTGCTCCTGCCCCATCACCAGGCACCACGGCTGGGCTGGCTGTTGCAGGAGCTGTTCACGTGGCCGTGGGCTGATGATCCACGGGACCCCTCTGCACACTCAGACCCAGGGACAGGTGCCTCCCTCCCGAGGGCGCCTCTCCCAGGCGCTGGGCCTGGGGCTCCTCCGTGAGGGCAGAAGGAGGCCGTCTCCACGCGAGTGACGAGAAACTTGGGAAGAGGGACTGAGGGAGCAGGAGGTGGGAGGAGCGGGGAGCCCAGGAGGGAGCCCAGGAGAGAGCAGGCCCAGGAGCTGAGGGGGGGCGGGCCTCCTGGCAGAGCCAGCGCCTGGCAGAGACCAACAAGCTCGTCATGAACAGCCATGGCCGTTCAGCTCAGTGGGAAAGTTCCCAGTGCATCAAGCAGAACTGAGTCCGTTCTGACCTGTGGGTTTGGCAAAGATTTAAAGATCCGTGACAGGCAGCGCGGGCGAGGGAGTGCGGGAGCTCCGGGCGGGCGGGTGGCAGGTCCCAGGCCCGTCAGTGCAGCACAGGTCCGGCTGGGCGGGTCAGAGGCCCTGCGGGCGAGGGGTGCCGGCGGGCAGGCGCTGGCAGGAGGAGCTCCTGGGGTCTGCTCCCAGAACTGGACGCATGACCTTGGACGGTCCCCCAGCCCGGACAACGGGACGTTGTGAGAGTGGAGGGCTGTGGGGACTCAGGAGCGAGGCCAACAGAAAGGCCAGGCACACGGCCAGCCCCTCACCCACTCTGGGCCCCGCATCCTGGAGGCAGGTGCACCGCACACCCCGGGGCTCCTCCAGCCAACGGTGTGGCCGCCCTGGGCCCTGGTGGCCCTGCAGGAAGAGGCCCAGCTCTCACAGAGCGGGAAGAACTGGCTTGTTGGACCCGCCCTGCCACAGGGACAACATGGGGTGGTGTCGTCGACTAAGCCGTGGGCCGAGGCCGCGGCCCGGCAGTCAGCTCAGCCAGATGCCGCCTGAGGCCCACGGGCCGGGTGCTGGGCCTGCCCTGCCTGGTGGACTCGGGGCCTGGGGGCTGCGTGACCCCGGGACTGCCAGGACTGCCGGGAAAGGGGCCGGGTGGGGCAGAGGGCGCAGAGGCGTGGGCTCCAGGACACAGCTGTGGCAAGAGGCTTCTGTTTTGCTTTTTATCTGGGTCCTCAGATAACAGCTGCCCACAGGGCCTGGCCGCGCTGTCACCCTGCGCAGCCCGCACCTCCACATCTGACGCAACCCTTTCTAAAGGAAACGCATGTCATTCCAGGAGAAACTAGTGGAATTTGCAAAAAGACAAAGTTTAACGAAAGAAACCCCCCACGAGCACTGCGCCCTCGGAAAGCTGCCCCTTTCGCTCTTCCCCGTCGGCCGGGGCGGAGCAGGTGCTCGTGGGAGAAGCAGGGACTCGGGACTCTGGCTGCGTGCTCCTTGCCAGGCGGTCCCTCAGGCCGGGGCCTCGGTGTCCCCACTGGGAGACGGGAGCTGCCACGGGATCAAGTCCCCGCCGGTGACCAGCCACGCCTGGCACTCAGCCGGCACGGGCGGCGAGCTGTCCTCCCTCCTTACCCCCCAGAGGGCATTCACTTGTACAAAGGGGTGTCCAGTCTCCCTCCGGCCCCCCCAGAGCCTGGGCTGCCGCCGCCTCCTGGACACTTCCCTCCTGGTGTCCTGACTTTCAAACTCACAGCGAGCGGGCACTGTCTCCTGTCGCCAGCTTCACAGTCGCCTTGAAAACGGCACAAAACCTGAGCCCCACACAAAGCCCACATGATCTCAACACTGACAAGGCCCGTAAGGAGACACCGCTCTCACTATCAGACCGGCAACAAGGAGAGGGCACAGGAGGGCGGGCTCAGGGGACTCCCAGCCCCACCCCTCTGCTCTGACCCACCGGCCGCCACCCCTCTGCCCAGGCACAGCCTCCAGTGCTCGGGGCAGGGCTGCCTGAGGAGCAGGTGCCAGAGGTCAGAGCGGTGGGGCGGCTGCTGGAAACCCTGAGTCCTGGGCTCTGGGAGACTAAAAACGCACTTTTCAACCGAGCGGGCAAGCGGGGCGGGGGACTGGGAGGGCAGGGAGGGCTGACTCGCTGTTCACCCCCCATTCCCACTGATCCCAGGCCCCGAGGCGGGGCTCCCTCTGCCCCGTGGCTGCCAGGCACCGTCCCAGGTGCATCTGACCTGCTCAGACGGCCTGGCTTATGTTGCTTAAGAATATCTTTCCAGTTTGACATCTCTGAGGTTAGAAAAGAACTGTCTTGGAAGTCTGTGATTTTTAAATCACCCCTCGGGTTGACCCTGTGATTGTAAACACTGGGTCCAGCCTGGCCTGGGCGAGGGCGAGGGCGGGACGTGGACCCTGCCTGCGGCTTCAGAGGGAGAACCACCTCACTGGCCTCCAGGCTGGGGAAGGCAGAGGGGGCCGAGGGGGTCTGGGAGGGGCTGAGGGGGACGAAGGGGCTGAGGGGGTCTGGGAGGGGCTGAGGGGGGCTGAGGGGGGCTGAGGGGTCCTCTGCCCGCGGCCAGGCCTCGGCCTCGCCATCGCCTTCCCTCATGCTGTTACTCTAGAACTTGAAAGTCCACTTTTTTAGCTTCAAAACAGTCTCTGTCCACCCACCGCTAGGCTCACACGCGGCCACGCGAGGTGGAGAACCAGGTGCCCTTACAGCACTTACACTTCCAGCCGGAGCGCTTCTCTACCCCACACTCTGCCTGAGCCGGGGCACCCCTTCCAGGGCCCCTGCACTACCCCCAGCACCTGCTGGGGACCTGCCGGTGCCAGCCAGGGGTCATGGGTCAAGGACAACACCCCCCCCACCCAGCAAACAACAGAATCCAAATAAATGAGGCAGAGTAAGGTGCGGGCTGGTGCCCGGGAAGGAAGCGGGAGGTGAGGGGGTGTCTGAGGTGCGGGCAGGAGCGGGCCAGGGTGGGGAATACAGCAGCATCTGGCCAGACGGGCACAGGGGCAGCCTGGGCGCTGGGAGGGTGGTGGGCGCTGGGCAGGAGGGGCAGGGCAGCTCTGGCCCCACCTGAAAACCAGGAGCCTAGTGTCACCCGCTGTACCAGCCGTCTCGCTGCCCACGGCCACTTTGCTCTGCTCACGGCGCCAGGGCTCCGGGCGGCACCTCGCGGAGATGCTGACGCGCCTACATGGGCAGCGCGTCTTCACCAGAGCTCGTCCCTGAGGACTGTCCCCCGGGAGCGCGATCAGCAGCCGCGTGCCCAAGAGACGTTCTGCAGGTAATTACAACTAGGCTGCGCCGGCTCTAGAGGCTGCGTCCCCCACGCCCCGTCCTGCAGCCACCACTGGGAACCAGCCACGAAGACGCCAAGACCACGGCCCCCACCTCACCAACCTCTCATAGCATCCCATCCGGTTGGCCACGCCTCCCTCTGAAAACTCTTCATTATAAAGAGACCCAAACTACAAGTACGTGTAACATGCAGGCATATTTAAAAAATAATAAAGTAAAATAAAATAAACACCTGGGTCCACGTGATAACCGCGCCCACAGCCCCGCGCCCACACAACAGCCCTGGGACCTGCTCAGCCACCAGGTGCGAGGAAGGACACTGGGTGCACAGGTGACAGAACCAAGTGCGGGGCCACGCCTGCCCCCGCCCCCCGCGGTGCTCTGCCCACCTGAGCGCGGCCATGCCTGCCCCCCGCACCCCCCGCCCCCCGGCACAGGTGCGTCTGCCCACCTGGCGCCGAGTCACCCTGGGAGGTGAG
>NW_005873218.1:21637-29463 GCF_000147115.1 Myotis lucifugus
GTCTGGAGGGAGGCACCTGCTGGGGCCCCACTCTAGGCAGGGCTGCTGTGGGCCCCGGGGTCCAGCCCCACCCAGCGCTCTGACCGGGCACACTCTCCTGCCCTACAGCTCACCACCCCCAGCGAGGACCCGCACCGCGAGGACTGCCACTCAGAGCCACGGCCGCCCGGTGACGGCACGCGCTGCGCCTGAGACGCGCACACCCCAGACCCACGTACCTGCCCCGGCCTCCCCGTGGCTCCCGCGCAGCCTTGCCGGGCACCGTGTCTGCGGACGGGCGCCCCCCGGGCCTGGCTCTCCCCCGAGAATTCGGAGGCGGCCTCCTGCCGCGCGCTCCTAGCGTCCTGCAGGGAAACGCACGTGAGAGGGGCTCAGGGTCTGGTCCCCGAGGGGCATGTCCCTGAGCTGCCCTGCGAGGTGAGGAAGGAACTCCCAGAACGGCTGGCAGGAGGGACTTCCCCGCGTGGCGCCAGCCAAAGGGAGGCACGCGCACCGCCCACCAGCAGGACGGGCCCAGCCGCCCCCCCTGCGGCTCTGCTCCCTCCTGCGCCCGCTTAGCGCTCAGCCCCACCTCGTGCTCCCCAGGCAGCTTCGCCTCCCGGCACAAAAGGCCACCGGCCACCGGCCACCTGCTCGCTCTAACTTTAATTCATTTAAAACAAACTGGGAAGACCAGCCACACACTGGGAGACAAGTATCTCGGAGCGTCCAACAGGTCAGGGGGGACAGGACTGCACAGCACTTCGTGGTAAAGACAGGAGCCGCCCGGCCGCGCGGCCCAGGGGCTGAGCGCCGACCTGGGAACCAGGAGGTCACGGTTCCATTCCCGGTCGGGGCACAGGCCTGGTGCAGGCTCCATCCCGTGTGGGGCGTACAGGAGGCAGCGGGTCCATGGGTAAGGCTATAGAGCGCATGCATGATATACTTTATGATTCTCATAAACAGCAGGAAACAACGAAGTGTTATGGGCAACTACGTCTCACTGCTGAAAAGTGAGGGCTTTTAAGATTGTGTTGTTAGGGGGAAAAAAAGATCGTGTTTGTGGTATTTTGACGTTTCTGTAATGAAAATGTAACACTTAAGAAACTAGTAAAAAGTTGTGGGAAATGCATTCTTAGTGAAGGAGAGGTACCTGGGCTGTGACGTGCGGCTGCAGCTGCCCCAGAGGTGGGCCTGGGCCTGGGCGCTTCCGGGCCTCGGGGCTGGGGCAGGGGTGGCACGGTTTCCCTGGAAACCAGATGAGGAAGGGTTGGTCTGTGTGCACATCTCACACTGATACATACATGTCCCCTTCAAAACCCCAGTCCCTTCTTTCACCGAGAGCTTGGGGTGCACGGCTGTGAGCTGTGCGCAAGACCCCGCATTCCTGTGGCTCCGCAGCCACCGGACACACGGACAGCCTCCTGCAGCCACAACCCTTCCCCGGCTTCTCCAAGTGGCAGCAACAAACGTGAACAGACCCAGAGACGCCCTCCCCGCGGGAACAGTGAGAAGTGAGGCGCTCTGACTCCAGGCCCCTCCTCTGCGGCCGCTGCGGAGTGAGCATGGAGGGTTTGGGTGGCTGCGGGGGTTCCCGGAGCCCAGGCACCGAGGGGCGGGCGACCATATCACCCGAAGAGCAGGCTCGTCATGAGGCTCAGCGTTCTTCCTTAGACGTGACCTAGGCTCCAGCGACTCTCCGCTCGTTCACTGGTTGGGGCTCGGTCGCCTAGAAAGCCTGGGCGCGTGTCTGCACGGGACGGACCGCAAGATGCCGTTCCTGTGGAGCTCATCTCTCCACAGCGGTCGGGCCGTCAAACACGAGCTTCCCGCGCCGTCTCTGTGGCTGGAACTGCTGGCGTCTCCATCGCTCACAGGAGGGTCGTGGAGACGCACACCCGTGGCGCTGACATCGACCCGGAAGAGGCAGGCAGCCCACAGACACCGCCTCACAGAAGCAAATGTGAAGGTGGCAACAGCCGCCCTCAGCACAGGCGCCCAGCAGAGGCCGAGAACGGCCACCAGGGACTGGCGCTCCCAACACGGACGCCAGGCACAGACTCAGAGGGCTGGGAGTTTGGCTGCTGAAGGTGGGATGCACTGGGCTCCTCAGTGGGGGTGGCGGGGGGGGGGTGCTGTGGGGCTCAGGGCGGCCACCCCATTGACTAAGAAGAGAATGGGTAGGAGCTTATTTGAACCAAACTGACAGCAATGCTGGGAGCAAGATCTCAAATGCAGCAGCTTCTATGCACTGGGATGGGGAGGGGACAGGAAGGTCAGGGAGGAGGGAGGTGCAGGAGCCCTCGCAGGAGCAGGTGCGCTGGGGCGGCCGCGCTCAGGCCACCATGTTAAGGTAGATGCACGACAATGGGCAGAGCTGGTTTGAGGCGAAGATGAGCCTTTACGACAGGAGCCCCTGCCTGGGCCTGAGCACTGTGACCCGCGGCCGGCGGGCCCCCGTCAGCGTGGACTCTCTGCAGAGCCTTTCTGTCCAGGCTGCACCCTTGGAGGGACCCTCGGCACCCTGAGCCGGGAGGCAGGGCCAGCCTCGTCGTCAGACAGGGACTCGCCAGGCTGTGAGCACAGCTGAGGCCCCTCTGATGGAGCCCCGCCTGTCACCCTGTCCGGCCTCACAAACGTACAGTTTCTTTGTCTAAAACACAGGAAACTGCTGGCTGTGGTCATTCCTGTAGGTTCCATTTCTGAGGCCTCCGTGTGCACAGACTGAGCTGTTCTTTTCTCCCAGGAACTTCTGTGTCAACTTCCTTCTCACACCAGCCGTTAGCACCCAAGCAGGACTCCCCGCGGCCCTGCGCCCTGGCGGCCTCTGACAACAGCTGCGGAAGGTAGGAAGTTCCTGCGCATCGGCCACCGGACCTCTGTCTTCAGGGTGAGGGCCCTTTTTCTTTCTCTAACTCCGGTCAGAGGGCGGGAGCGGCGGGCGGGCTTGGTGAGTGCGTGCTCAGGTTTCTTTCTCTCCTTTCCTGTTTCACCTCGAGAGCCTGGCTGTGACCACAGGGAACATCTTCTCGGGCCTCCACCATCTGGAACGTGCCCTCACGGGTGCCGCTGGGCAGGGGGACAGACTGGGCTCCGCGTGTCCCTGCCCGGCTGGGCCGGCTCTCTGGGGAGTGTCAGGAGAGGCCCCAACAACCCCGTCCCAGTAGAGCCCGCCGCAGCCACGAGTTAGCGGGTCTGTGGCCGAGGCGCCTCCTGTTGTGGGCGACAGGACACCGTGTGCGCCCACCACCTCGCACTGCGGCGAGGGCGCTCCTTCTCCGACCACCTGAGGAGCTCCTGGGGCCTGAGCTGCCCTGGGCACTCCCTTTGGAGACGGGCACCTGTGTCCAGGGCTCAGCCATGAAAGGACTATTGGTCTGAGTCACTATTGAGATGAATCCTTTAAATTGGAAAAACTTCCACCTAGAAAGCAGCTTTTAGAGCGCCCACCCAAACCGCGGCCAGCTCGTTCTGTGGACGTGGCCTGGCAACTGTCAGGTTAGGGCCCCAAACTCAGCCAGAAAAAAATGTGGGTCTTGCACCCCCTGGCAGCTGGTCACGCCGGACAGAGCGTGGGCTAAACTCTTGCTTGCAGCCGGGGCCCTGCCAACCGCCGGCCGCTCGCACAGAAGCAACAGCCTAGAACTCAGTGGGGAGGCGAGGGCCTTCCGTCAGACAAGGAGGTTCTACGAGCCCACGTAACAGCAAGGGCTGCTCAGCGACTGGAGGAGGAGGACACCTGCTTTGCAAAACTCCAAGACAGCTGCCATCAAGACGTTAGAAAAGGCTCACAGGGGATCAGCTCTAAGAGGGCCCAGATCAAAAGTCTGTGGGATCAGTACCCGCCGCTCCCTGTCCACCTGAGCTCAGGAGTCATCTGTCGGAACCACCCCTCCCATCTCTCACTGTCCTCAAAGGCCCAGCTAGGGGCCTCGGTTAGAGACCCGGCTTTGACCCAGGGAGGGCCCTCAGGAGCTTCTGTCAATGAATCACCTGCCCGATCAATGGGCTTAAAGCGAATAACGACATCAGGTGTGTCCGACAACCCCGACCGCAGCTGCCACTCAGCCTGACGCCTCGCAGAGAAACCGGGTTAAGAAGGGGACAGTCGGCAGGGAGCTGACGACAGTTATTACGAAACGAGATGGGCGACAGCGAATCTGTCACCAGCACGACCCCCGCTGGCGGGACAAAGACCCCCAATGATCCCCCCAACGCTGAAGGGCCTCAAACAAGTCCACTCTATTTACAACCTGTTTGGAAAAATTTTATATCATATTTTTTGGTCAAATTAGAAGAGAACGTTTACTAGAAAGTTAGAGGTAGAAGAGTGAGCCTGCTGGTCTGCGTGGGCTCAGGAACAACTCAGAGCAGAAGGGCCCCTGGAGTGCAGGAGCCAGGAAGGCAAAGGTAAGCGCCTGAGGCAGGAGGGGAGGGAAGGGTGGGCGAGCTCCCAGAGGGAGGGCCTGTTTGGAAAAACTTTAAAGACCAGGAAATACATTTAACATAAACACCCTAGCCCGTCGGTGAGGGTGGCTGTGCTGCCCCTGCGGCCAGGCCAGGCCGGCTCCAGCCCTACTGAGCGGTGCCCTCTGAGACACACCCTGTGCCCCCGGCCACCACGAACTCACATCCCAGGACAGGAACACATCTTGTCAGCCCCTTTCCCTCCACTTGCAGACGGTCCTGCCAAACCCAGAGGAAGTGGAAAGATGAAGGGCCAGTCCCGCCCACAGGGACCTTCCTGCCGTGACCGCGTGGGCCTCGGCGGCCCCGGGACACCTCTGAGGTTAGCCTGTGCCCGGGTGGAAGGTCAGACAGACAGTACCTCCCGGACGGACGGACGTGGAGAAAGGTGATGGCGCAGCCCCTGGAGCTCCCGCTGCAGCCCTTCTGGGAACTGAGAGCAGCTGTCTGTCTCGCGAGCCTGTCAGGCCAGACCCGAAACGAGGAGCCATCCAGTCCTGCCTGAGCTGCTTCCCTCCACAGGAAACGCGTGGGGGAGGAGGAGATAGTTGGAAATTGGGCAAATGAGAAACCTTAAAAACCTCATCTGCAAATAGTAGTGAAAAGAGGCTGCGGCAGCGAGCTCAGCGTGTTCCACCTGCCGGGCTCTGGGCCTGGGTCGCCCGGAGCCGGCCTGTGCACAGGCCAGTGTGGGCCGCAGGTACCTCTCTACCTGCGGACCGTGTTCCAAAGGTAATGTGTAACCGAGCTCTACTTGATTGGCTTAAACAAGCACTTAGATAAAATTTCTCAGAAAAATATAGAAATTTACCCAAATGTGTCTTTTTTTCAAGTTAGCACGATATAAAATAACCTTTGGTAAATAGTTTATTGGTTTAATTAAAACAGACGTGATGCCCTAACCGGTTTGGCTCAGTGAGTAGAGCGTCAGCCTACGGACTCAAGAGTCCCAGGTTCGATTCCGGCCAAGGACATGTACCTTGGGTGTGGGCACATCCCCAGTAGGGAGTGTGCAGGAGGCAGCTGATCGATGTTTCTAACTCTCTATCCCTCTCCCTTCCTCTCTGTAAAAAATCAATAAAAAATATATTTAAAACAGACGTGACTTCCGAGTGATCAGAATTTGATATACTGTAGATGCACAACTGTTATCCTACCTGGGCCATTACTGTGACTCCACCTTATCAGGGTTATCAACAGCCTCAGACTGTTGGGGGGGGGGGGGGGCTCGTCCCCCCAGGGGCTCATGGGGCTGACTTTCTTGCAATATCCCAAGAAAAAGAATTTTCTGAGACTCGCACGGGAGAATGAAGTAAAAAGCTTTATTTCCAGCCCAGGCTGGTTTGGATCAGTGGATAGAGCGTCGGTCCTGGGTTCAATTTTGGTCAAAGACATGCACCTCGGTTGCAAGCTCAATCCCTGGCCCTGATCAGGGCTTGTGTAGGAGGCAACCAATCGATGTGTCTCTCTCACATGATGTTTCTCTCTGTCTCTCCCCCTCCCTTCCACGCTCTCTAAAAACATCCATGGATCTTGAAAGACCAAAAAATAATATTAAAATAAAATAAAAACATCCACGGGAAAATATCCTCGGGTGAGGACTCACCAAAAAGAAAGCAGCTTTATTTCCGTGGAATCAAACCCGAGTTTCCCAAGGGCCCCCCCCCCCATCTCGTTTAAAAGTGCAGCGGGGGCTTCGGTCGAGCTGGACGCAGAGTCAGTGCCCAGAGCGCCCGTTCCGCCTGCCCTCACCCAGCGGCTCAGTGTCCCCACGGCCGCCACCAGCCATCGCGGGGCCCACACGCACACGGGCACCCTCCACAACGGGCAGGAGCAACACGGCCCGGAAATAAGGCGCGAGGGCCTGGACTGACAGTCGAATCAATGAAACCTGAATGCTTTTCCCTTTTCTACCCAAATTGTTCAGACAAAAAAGGCCCGTTTCTCACGGGGAAAAGCGCCGTCTCCCTTAGCTTCTCTCAGTGAGGTCGACGGAAGGGCTTCACACAGGGCATTGAAACCTTGAAACCTCGGCGTTCGAGGCCACAGAAATAAAGCTTTCTCTAGTATCGCCTCCTCCCGCTTTTTCCCCAGGAAAGCCACCCCCGGAGCCACGGGCGGGGCAAGGGCCTCTCCCCGGGGACGAGAGCCACTTGGCCTCGAGCCTCGTGAGTTCCTGAGCACTCAGCACGGTTATGAGAGCAAACAAGCGAAGGGGATGTAAACAGGACGAGGGTTTGGGAGCTCTTGGGCAATCACGTCTGATGCCTGCTCACACGTTCCCGGCGCCTCTGGGCCAACGACACCGAGAGCCTCCCCCTCGCCGATGGCTAGGTCCTTTCCAAGGAGGATGGGCTGGCGCAGCGTTCGCCCCTGGGCAGAGCTTACCTTCCGCTCCCTCGTCGCCAAGAACCTGAGGTTATTAGGGGTTATCAGTAGACGTCGTAGGCCACGCCGAGGAGTTTTTATGAAAAAGCACGTTTCTAGAAACCACAAAAGGCACCTGCTAGTCTCAGTCCACAGCAGCCCACGCGGGACGGCTCACCACTGCCTACTTCCCAGAAAGTAAAGGTTGCAGGTTGAGAATTCTCACTAGTGTGTGTGATCAAAGCTACAGAAATGACAAGGGAAGCGCTGCCACCTTCCAGGAAGGAACGTGTATGTTCCCGTATAAAGGGCTGAGTCTGAAGATACACCTGTTGAGGGAGAAGAGCGTGAATGGGCCCTGAAGTGACACCGTCACAGACGGGAGGACGAGCAGGAGCGGGAAAAGGCGTCTCGGGGTCCGGAAAGGAGTCTGTGCCGTCCAGTCAGGACGGAAACTCGCTTCCCTCAAACAGTGTGGCAGCAGCGCACGCGCACACGATCAGAACCGGTTCTCCCCGTCGGGACCAGGTTTCCTTGGACTTCTGTTTGCTTCGGACAATAGACTGTGGAAGTTCCTTTGCTGTTAAGTAATCTGCTTGGAAAAGAGACTTGGTGCTTTTCTGTGCTCCACGGGATCGCGGGCTGTTTGCTCACGTGGCGCCCTGGGATCCTGTGAGGTCCCGGCGTCCTGTGCTCAGTGGGAAACGGAGCCCTATTGCTTCACCTGAAGGATGATCCTGTTGGCCACTCGTTTCAGGAACCTTTGGATATTTCTGACAAACTTCCCAAATATCAAATTCTAAGTAGAGTCTTTTTGACCTGAAACGAACTTTGAAAATTTCTAGCGGGCCCTGGAACATTTCAAAAGAACTGCTTTCTGAAGCAAACCACCCACCCAGAATTGCGCCCTCTCTCTCTTTCCTCTCGCTCTCGCTCTCACACACACACACACACACACACACACACACACACACACACGGGAGTGTGCAGCCTGTTTGATGCATGAAGTGACG
>NW_005873219.1:0-6655 GCF_000147115.1 Myotis lucifugus
CTTAATTACCAGGTGCTTCTCATAAATTGTGGAAGGCCACAGCAAAAGAAAGAAAGGCCTTTTTTGTGTTGTCCTTACAGCCCCCGACCCCAGCCTTGGCCGGTGGGCTGAGCTGTACTGGCAGAGCTGGGGACCTAAGGTCCAGGGTCTCAGGCTGTAGGAATCTGACCCCTAACAGCCAGCGGTTTGGGCAAGGTGAGGGGAACGGCAGTCCAGGGCCTGGAAGCTGGACGGGTGGATCAATTACAAGCATGTTGTGAGAATGGGAAGCCCAGGGGGGGACAAGCAGAGTTTAAAGTCAGCAAGACGCTTGGGCCAGCCCTCCATAGTCTATACAGCCTTTCTCGGTGGGTATCCTCTTTCCCTCTCCATCTCTTTGATTGCTAAGGTGCACTTTGAGTTTGCCCTTAAAGGCGAAAAGCATGACTGGCAGGGAGGTGGGCATGAGCCTGGTCCTTTCCAGGTCTGTGTCCATGTTGGTGGCATCAGATTTGTCTTGAGAACAAAAGCCAACACCAATGTCATGTATTGAGTCCCTAATAAGTGCCTTGCAATGTATGTTCGTCACTCCTCAAAACTGCTCTTCCAAACTGGGACCACTCGCCCATTTCACAGACAGGAAAACTGAGGTTAAATGACTGATCGCTCTGCGAAATTGCCAAGCTCAGAGCTCTCCTCCCACAGAGCAGATTTTCCTCGGAAGGAGTGCTCAATGGTCAGGACCATGGCTGGGGTCCTGCCTGCCCCCCTTCCCTCCTCAGCTCTCTTTACCTGCCTCCTCCCTCCTGCAGGGACTCATCCCTCAGTGACCTTTAGAAGGACTGCAGCCAGATAACAAACTCCCTTCAAACAACAGCAATTACAGGGAAGGAAGTTAATTCCCACCAACTGCCAGAAGACAGCGGGGTTTAAGAGAAGCCAGGACGCGAGGAGAAATGAAGGCAGACATTCACAAATGGAGAGATATACAGTTTCCCTGGCCCGGAAAACTCAATATGGTAGAGTGTCAATTCGCCCCCAAATGATCTGTAGATTCATTACAATCCCAATCCAAGTCCCAACAGCTTTTATGTGAAAATAGACAAGTCTATTCTAAAAAATATATGAAAATACAAAAGACCTAAAATAGTCAAGACAATGATGAAGAACAAAGACGAATGACCTAAAAGTATCCGATTCTAAAACCTTCTATGCAGAAGTCCAAGTAAAGCTACAAAATTAGGACCCTTGATAAAAAGGTAGACAAATAGACCATCTAAAAGAATAGAGAGAATCCAAAAATAGACCTACATGCATATGGTCAATTGATTTATGACAAGGACACCAGTACAGTTCAGTGGAGAAAGGATTCTCTTTTCAGTAAATGGTGCTGGGCCAGTTGGATCAATTGGATCATATAGAAAGAACTGAAGCTTGACTCCTACCTCACCCTAGAAACAAAAATTAATTCCAAGTGGATCATAGATCTTAATGCGGAAAGCAAAACAATAAAGCTTCTAGACCAGCGGTTCTCAACCTGTGGGTCGCGACCCCTTTGGGGGTCGAACGACCCTTTCACAGGGGTCACCAAAGACCATCGGAAAACACATATCCAATTACATATTGTTTTGTGATTAATCACTATGCTTTAATTATGTTCAATTTGTAACAATGAAAATACATCCTGCATATCAGATATTTACATTACGATTCATAACAGTAGCAAAATTACAATTATGAAGTAGCAACGAAAATAATTTTATGGTTGGGGGTCACCACAACATGAGGAACTGTATTAAAGGGTCGCGGCATTAGGAAGGTTGAGAACCACTGTTCTAGACAGAAATAGAAGAGAATACTTTCATGACCTTGGCATAGACAAAGACTACTTAAACACAACACCAAAAACCACTACTATAAAGGAAACAGTGATGTCACTGAAATGTAACACATCTGCTCTTCAAAAGGCAGCCATTCGGGCAGTGAAAAGGCAGGCCAGGAGCAGAAGAAGCTCTCCGCCCCTTCATATGTCCCACCCGGAACTCATCCATGGAACGTAAGGCGGTCCCTGCACATCAAAAACAAAAAGGCAAACACCCAATTAAAAATGGCCAAAACCTTACCAGCCACTTCACAAAGAAGACGTCCGGATATTCAATAAGCTACAAAAATCACCAGGAAAATGCAAATTAAAACCCAAATGAGATACACCCCCTAGAATGGCTAAAATGAAGGTCATCTGGTCGCACCCGTGTTGGTGATGGAGTGGAGCATCTGGGACACACGCACTGCTGGTGCGAATGCACTCCGGTACAACCCTCTGAAAACTATTCGCTCCACGTTCCAAACCTATGAGCTAGCCATTCCACCCCGAGGCATTTACTCTAGGAAAATATATCAAAATATATGTTTGCAAGAAGACATATGTAAGAATGGACGTAGCAGCTTTATTCAGAACAACCCAAAACTGGAAAGAATGTAAAAATGTGTCAAAGGGAGAAAGAACAGACAAGTCGTGGTGTCATCATTCAATGGAATACGATTCAACAAAGACAAGGAACAAGCTACCAAAGCATTCAACATGGAGGAATCTCACAAAAACTATAGTGAGAAATAGTCCAGACACAAAAGAGCACATGCTGGATGATTCCATGTATTCAAAGTTCAGAAATGCAAAACTAAGCTCTGGTGATAGAACAGTAGGGGGCATGAGGAAGCTCTGAAGTTCTGGAAATAGTCTATTCCGTGACTTGAATAGTGGTTATATGGCTGTAAACATGTGTAAAAGTTCATCACTTAATGTTTATTCAATTTATTGTAAGTTTGATCAAATTTTAAAAATAATAAAAAGAAAGAGAAGCTCTGGGTGCTAGGGCTAACAGGGGCCCGCTGTCTCCCCTGAGGGCCCCAAAGCCACGGGAGGCCCGGGAGGCCCGGGAGGCTAGCTAGCCCAGGAAGTGGGAAGGAGGTGCCTGCCTTTGCTGAGTCCTTAGCCCTGCCCTGGGGCTCCACGCTCATTGCCCGCCCCCCACCCCCATAGAAAGTGTGGAAAGGCTTTGAAGGTATTGCATAGCCCTGGGCTATCTGATTCCATCGGGCCTCCGCTTTTCCTTGCCTGTAAGCTGTTTTTAAACCTTTGGAAATTGCACAGAGCTGCTGGTTAAGCAAATGAATCTTGTCCTGGAGGTACAAATGACTATTGACCTGTGGCTATTGACCAGCTTCTCCTGCATTTGTAAATGCCTTTCCTGGTGGCCTGTATCTGGATCTGCTCTTCGGGTTCTCCTCTGAACCAGTTGTAACATCTTACTGGTTCCCACTTTAAATGGTAAGTTAAAGTCTTTGACGCGAATTTATTTTATATTTATGTGAAAGCAGTATTTTTAATATCCTCTTGGCCCAACCCCCTCTCTAACAGCTGCCCCTCTGGGTGAAACATCTGGGCTTCTCTTCGCATCTCCCGTAAGTTCAGGCCTGGGCTCCCTGGAGCCTCTGGTTTTTCAAGCCCCACCCCCCCACATTTGTCGAGCGCCTGCTGTGTGCTGAGCTCTGCAGACGCACAGGCAGGGAGACCCAGCTCTGCCTCCAGGCCGGGGGAGGAGGCCTGACCAGCTGTGGACGTTTTCAGGGCCTCATCTGAGCCTTGCAACAACTTCGGGGCAGCAGTCATCCTACTTAGGTTGCTGTTAACATCTCCACGTCACAGGCAGGAACGCTGAGGCCCAAGAAGTGGACCCAGGACTCAGAGCAGGTCTCCAAGTCCATTGGAGCCACTGGGTGCCTAAATGTCCCTTTCACACAGGTCGGCAACTCGAAGCCCACTGGGGACCCTGTGCCCGTTCCAACACCTTGTCCATGTGGGCATTGCTGAGCTGAGAGCTGGGGGGCTGGGGAGCGCTGGCCAGCTGGAGAGACCCTGCCATCTGAGCCTTCAAAGGCAGTTTTTCCCGAGAGGGACGCTGGGTTGTTGCCGTGCCAGGCCGAGCCACACAAATCAATGGTCTCGCTAGTGAGGAGCCGCTGCCGCCACAGGTGTCCTGTTCTCCAAAGACTAGATCACAGCAGGAAAAACACTAGAGATGTTTGCCGCCTGGGGCTTCGGCCAAGGAGATCTGTGACTATAGCCACAGGTCAATAGTCATTTGCACCTCCAGGACAAAGTTCATTTGCTTCAGTGCTGGGGCTGCTCCCAGCGGACACAGGGGGCAGGAGCCGAGCTGGGCGCAGACCTCTTCCCCTTAAAACCGTGGCACCAAGTCTGGGGAGTACGCGCTGACACTGGAGGACTTACCGTGCGCCACCCCAGTTCTAAGCACTTTATATACTGAATCATTTAATCCCACACAGCGCTCTGAGGCCAGCACGATTAGTATCTCCATTTCACAGATGAGATATGTGGACACAAAGGGGCCACGTGCTGACCTGACAAGCCAGGGAGGCCTGTGTGGTGGCGGCCTTGCAAACTCAGACCTAAAGTAACCACAAAGGATGGTCTGAAATTAAAACTATTTTTAAACTAAAAAGCCGCTATGGTGGATAGTCATGTCCTAGGCTGGGACCTTCCCTGACAAAGGTCAATCTTTACCTTAACTGAGCCTGTCTATTGTCTTTTTGCATCTAGAACAACATCGTTGGAATGTCAATGTAATTTGCCTTTTTCCATTTTCCGGCCCTCAAAGCACAGGCACCCTCTGCGGAGACCACAAGTCCCCTCGTTGTCATTGAGTTGATTGTTGACTGTTAACTATGCTGCACCCACCTCAGTAAAAGCAGTGTGTGTCTGTCCTTTTACTTTTCACCCAATCCCAGAGGTTTCCCCACTTTGCTTTCTCCCGCCTCCTAATCAATCATCAATGGATTTCATGCAACCCACTTACGCCTCCTCCTCTGATTGTCATGTATAAACAAGGTGCAAAACCTCCCTTCTCCGAGCTTATCTCAATCCCTTGAGATTCTGCTTCCGGCCATTTGTCAACAGTTTGACTCAAATAGACACAAAAATTCTTCACAGGTTTGAATGCTTCTTGTGTTAACAGATAACGGAGGCTCAGAGATAACGTGCCCAAGACCTCGGGTAAGCAGTGGAGACGGCATCAGAGCTGGCCCAGCTGGCCTGTTCTCCAGCTCCCATCACACCACAGTGGGGCCCCCTTCATCGCTGAGCATTCAACAGGCGTGTGGGGAAGACCCGCTGGATGCAGTGTCCTCAGGCTCGGGACACAGTACCCAGCAGACAAGGCCGCTCCCCTGGTCACATCACCATCAGCTCCCCAGCGCCGGTGGGCCGCCTTACCTCCTGTGCGAACGTGCCTTGTCCCCCGAGCAGCACCGGTTGACAATATATTCCTCTGCCGTCACAGACTCACTCCTCCTCGCCTGATCTTGCCCGAAGCCTAGCACTGGCCTTACAGAGGGAAGCGCTGGCCCAGGTCTCCCAGCTGGCGGGCGGAGCGGATTGAGTCCCTGCACTATGGGCCTCTCACACTCCGGGCTACTGGGTTCCAAGAGCTAAACCATCACCACAGGTGGACAGTGGGTGGGAATACAGTTTGAGGTGCAGTTTAATTGATAAACCCTCACCCCCTTCCCCCCTACCCCCTCCCCCCCCCCGCCCCCCCAGCAACACACAGGCCAGTTTGCACCTTTGCCCTGGCCAGGGGATCGGTGGGTTTCTGAGCTCTGGGAAGGGGTCGTGTGGTGGGTGTGGACTGGTGGGTGTGGACGAGCTATATTGCGCGGGTGTGGACAACAGCGGGGAAGAGAGGCGGGGGCGCTGGGAGGATGCTGGGGAGCAGAGCCACCCCAACAGGCCAGCCACAGTCAAGTTAGGCAGGGTGGCTTCCCGGTCTCCATGGCGACGTAAGGGGGAACAGAGGCGGGGAGGCGGGAGGAGAGCCTCTGCTCATTGATCTCGCTCCAGTCAGATTCAATCCCAACTGAAATGGATTTTTTAATGCGTCTATTAGCTGCTTTGAACACGCAAATTGAGTTCAGGAGAAACGGAGGCCGCCATCAGAAAACAATTTGGCGTCTGAGGCCCTGGGGGAGTCGGGGATGCCTGGGCACAGGATACCCCACCTCCACCCCCGCAGGAGTTTAGCCTTGGTGAGGGGCGGGAGGTGCCTGGGGACCTGACTCCCCCCAGCCCCCAGGGTACAGAGAAGTAGGCCAGTTCTTCCTCAGAAGTGAGCAATCGGGGCCCAGAGGGAGCCATTTCCTGTGAAGGGCACAATCCCACCAGATTCCAAGGGCTCTTTGAAGATTAAGAAAGAATGCCCAGCCTGGACTGGTTTGGCTCAGTGGATAGAGCGTCGGCCTGTGGACTCAAGGGTCCCAGGTTCGATTCCGGTCAAGGGCATGTACCTTGGTTGCAGGCACATCCCCAGTGGGGAGTGTGCAGGAGGCAGCTGATGGATGTTTCTCTCTCATCGATGTTTCTAACTCTCTATCCTTCTCCCTTCCTCTCTGTAAAAAATCAATAAAATATATTTAAAAGAAAGAAAGGAAGGATGCCCAGCCAGCCTTGGCCCCACACCTCACAATTTACAAAAGGTCCCTCGCTTGCTCTTAGTTCAGGCCTCTTAGAGACTATGGAGAGGGTTGTGAGTCCATTTTACAGTCAAGGAAATCGAGGCTGGGGAGGCGCCTTGCCAAGATCCCTCAGGTGGGGCCAAGG
>NW_005873219.1:7193-18201 GCF_000147115.1 Myotis lucifugus
GGCAAGAGAGTTCGGGGGCAAGGAGGGCCCGGGGGGCAGGAGGGCCCTGGGGCAGGAGGGCCTGGGGGCAGGAGGGCCCATGCCTGGCTGTGGGTGGGGAAGAGGCTGCCTGTCAGTCAGTTTTCAAGAGAGGCTAAGGAGCCTGGGCCTGTGGCTCAGCTGGTTGAGCATCGTCCCCTGCACCAAAAGGTCGCCAGTTCCATTCCCCGTCAGGGCACATGCCGGGTTGTGGGCTCCATCCCCAGGAGGGGCGTGTGCAGGAGGCACAGGAGGCAGGCGATGTTTCTCCCCCCCCCACCCCCCACCCTCCGCCTTCCTCTCTCTCTAAAATCAGTAAAAACATAGTTAAACAAGAGAGAGGGAGGCTAAGGAAGGGGTGGAGGAGGAAGGAGGTGGAAGGGAGAGATGTTAGGATTTGGGTCAGATGCACAATTACTTCTCTCTATTGTCATTCGCTGTGTCTGGAGCCTCCTTTGCATATGCAAATGAGTTCATCCTCCCACAATTACACAGTAATCAGGAACAAATTACCTTCTTGCTGTTTACTTTCAGCATCCTTAATTAATCTGGTTATTAGACAATTAATGAAGCTTGTTTGGCAAGAAATTCATAGCAAGAATGGAGAAGGGTGTGTGTGTGTGTGTGTGTGTGTGTGTGTGTGTGTGTGTGAGAGAGAGAGAGAGAGAGAGAGAGAGAGAGAGAGAGAGAGAGAGGCTGTACTTATCCAGAAAGCGGAGTCCCTGGGTCTCCCCTCGCCCGCCCCTCAGCCTCTCTCTGCCCTACAGTTCCCTTACACACCCCAGCCTTGCTTTTCCTTCCCCGATCCCTCCATCCCCAGCCTCCTCTTATAGCCCATCCCCTCCTCCACGGAGCCTTTGTGGGTTGGGAAGGTGGCCCCAGTGCTCTACTGAGTCCTTCGAGGGCAGAGGCCCCAAACAGAACTGGAGGTCGGGAGTCAGTTCCGAGGCCTCTATGGCCCCAGGGCCCACGCCAGGTGCCCAGCTCTCACACTGTCTCATGCTCACTGCCCCGCCCCCCCCACCTGAGTCCAGGGGCTCACAGGTGGCCCTCCTCTCTCAAGGAGCCTCCTCCAGCCTGTGGGGCACGCCTCTGTCCAGACGTTACTGAGTGTCTCACACACACACACACACACACACACACTGGGCCATGAAAGCACCAAAGCCCAGCTCCAGGAAACATTAAAACCATATTTCTTTTAATATTTTGTAGATGAAAAGAGGCCACATGCTAACCTGACAAGCTCAGGGAAGGCTGCATAGCGGCCTTGCAAACTCAGAGACCAAAAATAACCACAAAGGATGGTCTGAAATTAAAACTTTTTAAACTAAAAGCAGTTTATGGTGGGTAGTCATGTCCTAAGACGGTACCTTCCCTGACAAGCCTGTCTGTTGTCTTTTGCCATCTACCATCTTGTTCTTCGGAATATCTGGGTAACTCCCCTTTTCCCAGACCCCACAGGGCACAACCAGTGCTCCAGGGCAGAGACCATAAATCCTCTCGTGGTTTTATCATGTTAACTGCTGACTGTGAACCATCCTGTACCCACCTATGTAAAGGATGTATGTGTCTATCATTTTGCTTTTCATCCAATCCCAGAGGTTTCCCCACTTTGCTTTCTCCCGCCTCCCCAATCTATCACCAGTGGACTTCATGCAACCCACTTACGTCTCCTCTTCTTAGTGAATGTATAAAACAAGGTGCAAAACCACCATTCTCCGGAGCGTTATCTCAGTCCATTGAGATTCTGCTTCCTGACAATTGTCGACAGTTTGGCTCAAATAAACTCACAAAAATTCCTCATGGGTTTGAATGTTTCTTACGTGACAATTTTAACAGTGACAGCTGGGGCTCCACCTGCTCATGCTGGCGGTTCTCCTGAGACACATCCCTAGTAATTTCCAGGCATCCCGAGGACAAGTGAGCCATCCTGGGAAAGTCATTTGTAGTCTGACTTTCTATCTAGCTGCTTTTAAGATCTTCTCTTTGGATTTCTGCTATTTCACTACAGTGTTTCTGGGTCTCTCTTTATTTACTCTTCTTGAATTCTTCAAACTTCCTTCCCAGGATTTATCATTTGTCTTTTTCATCATTTCTGGAAAACTCCTAATCAACAATTAATGCTGAAAACTCCTAATCAACAATCAATATCTTCAGATATTGCCTCCCCCAATTCTCTCAACTGTCTCTTCTGGAATTCCTAGCTGACATTTATTAAATTCCTCATTCTATATCCCATGTCCTTTTCCCTTTTGTTCATGTTTTTCTCTGTGCTGAATTATGGCTAATGATTTCTCCAAATCTATTTTCTAGTTCACTAACGGTCTCTTCGACTGTATCTAATCTGCTGTTTAACTCGTCCATTGGGTTTTTAATTTCAACATTATCATTATCCGTTCCTAGTCTGTTTGTTCATTTTCTATTTGCCTGGTTTTCTTGGGGGCATCTTTATTTCTCTAAACAAGCCATTTTTTAAACGTATTCTGGGTCTGATCCTTCCAATATTTGAAGTGTTGAAGGTCTAATTCTGTCATTTGTTGTTTTTACTCACTCGGGGCGGATTGTCTCCCCGTGTGCGTTGTAATTTCGTGCAGTAGACCCAACCTCAGCCAGGCCATCCGTGGGAATTCCGTACAGTAGGCGTTGAGGGTGTGTTCTCCAAACACAGTCTGCTTTTGCCTCCGCCAGGTGCCCCAGGGGCTACCTGGAATTCCATGGAACGCCAGGTAATGCACATGTTGTCCTAAATCCCTTGTGGACAAGCTTGTGGTTACAGATGTAAAGGCTATTCTTTCTACCTAAGGCAACAACTGAAACAGACACATATGCTTATCCTTTCTCTTTGCCATGGATGAATTTTTTTTCTCCATCCTTTCACAAAGGGTGTAGCCTTTGAGAGCCCTGGGTTTTTGTAGAGGCCAATTACAACTCCCCACTGTACAGTGCCCACACCTGCCTCCTCTGCCCCCTGGGACCCTTAACACCCAACTCTCTAGGCCTTTGATTCTGGACCTGGACAACATTGTCCCCTAGGGGACGTTTCTGGCTGTCAAGCACTGGAGGAGGGAGGTGCGGCTGGCACCTAGTGGGTAGAAGCCAAGGTTATTGCCAAACTTACAAGGCAGAGGACAGCCATCTCAACGAGAAATCATCTGCCCAAAGTGTCAATAGTGCTGCTGCAAGGTCATGGAATGTCTGTGCAAATGTCCTGGGGTCTCCCTGCAGCTTCAGAGGCCCCTAGCACTCAGGCCTCCAGGATTCTCTAAGGTTGTTCTTGCAGTCACTCACTCATTCATTCATTTTACAAACAATTATGTATTTGACAAAAGAGTTGTGTTTTGTGGTGCACTCTGGGTGTTCTGTGGTGGGAGGCTTCTCAGGTGTCCACCTGTCACTCCTGCCTGTGTTCACCTCGCTAAGCTTTGCTGCCCAGCATCTCCCCCTTCTTATAACCCTTCCTCTATCTCATGCCCCCCCCCCCACACACACACACACACCAATGCACATCTGCAAGCCTAGAGAGTGTGTTACTGAATGTTTGGGAAAGAATCCAGAGTTCTGAAAAGGTGTGACATTCCCACCAGCAGCTCTTAGGCTCACAAAGGCAAAAACCCCACCCTCGTGGGCCCTGCCTGATGCCACATCCTCCCTCCCCCCAGACCTCCAGGTCTCTTCACCTCCTGGCCACAGCCTCAAAGAGAGTGTCCCTCCTCCCCGCAGCCCGAGCCCAAGCAGCTCCTGCAGCGGGACTGTTCATCCCGGCCCTTGGGATCTGCGTCAGCCTTGCCCACCTGGTGTCCATGCCTGGGCCACAGGAGGGGCTCGGTACTGACTTGCTGAGTGATGAGTGGATGATGAATGAGTGGTGACTGGATGGTGAATGAGTGATGAGTGGATGATGAATGAGTGATGAGAGGATGATGAATGAGGCCTGGCTTCTGGGCCCACACAAGGCAATCTTCCGGGTTATTCATCTTCCAAGTGGCACCATGCGGGGACGTCACAGGGCAGCCTAGACGCACATGTAGGGCAGAGGTTTCTCTCCTGCTCCTGGGGCAGGCGCTGGAGAGGCTCCCGATCTCCCCGACTAAACAGCGCACTCGCCTCGCAAACGGCAGCATCTGCACTTTGATTGTGGGACGTTACCGTTTCCTCCAGAACGTGGCGTGGGCTCCTGCGGGGAAAAGGCAAAGCGGGCCTGTTCCACCTCCAGAAACCACCTGCCCGCAACCCCAGCTGGCGTCTCCCCAGAAAGAACGAAACAAGGTCTCTGTCCTCCCAGCAGCCCTGGAGTCCCAAGGCCATTCACTCACTCGCTCAGTATGTGCGGTCCATGTGCCGGGCTGTGCCAGGCGTTGGAAGTTTAGTGGAAAACAGAGAGGTCCCTGCCGCCCAGGGCTTCGGTCCTGGGGAGAGACGCAGGCAGTGTGTGTGCTGTCGGGGGTGAGGAGGAGGAAGAGGAACCGAAGTGGGCAGTGGCCACCGACGCAGGCGGGTGATGTGCCCTGTGAGGACGGTCAGAACCCCCCTCTCCGTGGAGACCACGTAGTGACCAAAATTAGGGGAGAAGAAGGTTCCGGGTGAAAGAACAGGACTGGAGTGGCGGGGGGGCGGGGGGGAGGCCCGGTGGCTGCGTGGGGCAGGGGGTGGGGGGAAGCCGGGAAGGGATGGGCTGGAGGATTGTGAGGGCCGAGGCCAGAAGTCTGCGGTCTATTCTGAGTGAGATGGGAAACCTGAAGGGTCTTTACAAGGCTGTGCAAGAATCCGACCTACGTGTCTACAGATCCCTCTGGCTGCTGGGGAGCTGTGAGGGGCTCGCACCGAGGCAGGGCCGCCGGGAGGGGTCTGCACAGCCCGGGACTGCGGGTTGGCACGGTGGGAAGGAGCAGCTGGATTCTGGGACATCCAACGGCGAGCCGCCAGGATTGGCTGCCACATTGGATGAGGGTGGCAGGTAGGGGTCAGGGTGACCCCAAGCTTTCTGGCCTTGAGGATCCCGGGGCCTTTCGCCGAGGGGGCAGCGGGGGGGGGGGGGTCAAGAGTCTGGATCTGCACCAGGTGGAGGCGCCCAGTGATGGGGCCCAGGACGCGCTACCCCAAATGCGGCACCTTGGCCGTCCCCACCAGCCCTTCTCCCTGAAAAGGCTCTAACCCCCCTGTAAGAGGCGCCCTCCCTGTGCCGGGACAAGAGGGGCTTCCTTCTCTCTGGAGACAAAGGGACCCCGTGAAGAACCCTCAGAAACAGCCTTGCCAAGTCCCTGCAGTCGATACGCCCACACTCTCTAGGCTACCAGTCCTACATCTGCCTGCTCTGCGTCTCTCCCGAGTGACACACCCGGGCCTAACGGGTCTTCATTGCCTCCCGAGGGCCCCAGGTCACGTGAACTTACCGTAAATGCATGTATGTGCTTCTCTCCTGTGCTCTGTCTTTGTCAGTTTCACTTCCAGACCCCACCCGGGGCCCTCAGAGGGTGGAGGGACCATTCCCTCCCAGACAGTGGGGAGCGGGCAGGACCACAGGGCCACGTCCAGGTGCCAGGACAGAGGTGCAAGGACAGGCTGCAGATGCACATCTGGAGCCAAAGCCACAGGACCCGTTGAGAGCCCAGAGGGGGTGAGCACCCGGAGAAGCTCAGGAGCCTGCGCCCAGCCCAGGACGCACACGCAGGTCAGAGGTCATTCCGGGTCATGTCACACCCATCCTACTTAATGAAAGCTTTCCAGGGCCTCCTGGCTGCGTGCTGCCGGGTCCGGGGCGGCCTCCCTTCTGGGCCTCTCTGCCCTCGCTTCCCCCACAATCACTGGGCTCCAGTCTCAGCCTCCTTCAGCTTCTTAAACTTGCCAGACCCTTTCCTGCTCTGTGCCTTTGCACATACTGTTCCCTTTGCCTAAAAAGCTCTTCCCTCTCCCCTCCCCCTGACTTTTTCCTTTTCTTTGCTTCTCATCTCAAAGGCAGCCTCCTCAGAGAGGCCTTCCCTGACTCCCCATTTCAATGGAGTCACACACACACACACACACACACACACACACCCTTATTCTCCTTCACGGGATCCTGGTCTTCCCTTTCAGAGCACTTATTACAATATGTAAGTTTTATGTGTGAATGTGTGGGTTTGAGAAACGTCTGCCCTCTCCCCCCACTTGACCATAAGCTCCAGGAGACGAGGAGGGGTCCTGCGTCTCACACTGTGTGCAGTGAAGGCGGTGAGTGATGGGCGGCTGGGACAGAAACACACCGGTGGCATGTGCTGCGTTCTCACTACCGTGCCAGACTTGTTCACACCCGACATGGGGGACTCACCCCTGCGGACCAACGTTTCCAGCTCCCTCTCCCTGAGGCAAACAGGGTTGCGAGGCCCCATCTCCTTGAAGTTGGGTCAGGTTGGAGCACTAGTTTGGGCCAATGCAATACGAGCAGAAAGGATGTGTGTTCTCCCAGGTGGAGGCATTTCAGAGCTGCTGTGCGACTGCCCGCTCTCCTCCCCTTCCCGGGGCCCTGCCAGGGAGGCCTGTGGTGACCTCATATGATGGAGGGGCCTCCGTCCTCCGTGGTCCCTGAGCAGCTGAGAGGGCAGAGCTCTCTCCCCTGGGCCCGTGAGGGACAGACAGTGCGAGAAAAGAACAAAAATCTGTGTGGGTTGAAGCCACTGAGATGTGTGGTCATTTGTTACACAGCACAGCACAGCTAAGCCACCTGACTCGTGCAGTGAGCTCATTGGATTCTCCCAGCGGCCCCGCAGCTGCTCTCCGTGCCTGCTGCTCAGAAGCTTTCCATTGGCCAACAAAGAGGAATAAGCCATGGTCAGCCCCTGAAAAGCCTGCAGAAATGGCCAAGAAAACTCAAAAACCTGGAGTGGAGTGGAGTGGAGTGGAGTGGAGTGGAGTGGAGTGGAGTGGAGTGGAGGCCCAGCAGAAGGACTGGTCCTGGAGGAAGGAATGCCAAGGTACAATCCTGACCTGATGGTGCCCAGTGTCCAAGCAGGAGGGGGTGGAGGTGCCTGAAAAGATGGCATCCCTGGTACAGGGACCACCGTAGACAAAGGTCAAGAGTGGGGGGGTGGGGGCGGGAAAGAAGGGCCCAAACAGCAGAGTGAGAATCCGTGCATCAGTAGGGGTGCATTCATGCAAGTACATCCTAAGCTGCTCTTACAGAGACTGTAAGCTGCAATGACTTAAGCAAGATACAAGTTGAGTTCTCCCACCACAACAGCCCAGAGCAGCTACTCCTAGGCCGGAACGCGGCTCTGCCATCCCTGAAACGTGGCTGCAAGCTCTGAGTTCAGTATGGCTCCCCAGCTCCTGCCATCACATCTGCATCCCAGCCAGAGGGAAGGGGAAGCACTAAATGGAACACATGCCCATTCCTTTTAAAGACACAACGGAGAAGTCAAGTCTTCACTCTCCCCTTCCAGCAACTCCAGTATCCAGTCATCCAAGCCAGCCTCCTCCTGTCTTTCCCCTCCATTCCCCTCTCCATCCAACCACGTCCCTCCCCCCAGGTCTTCACCCCTGCCAGGCCCATGGCCGTGGCCTCCTAGCAGGTCTCCCAGCCTCCAGCCCAGGCCCTTCTGCTCAGTCATCCACCGAGGGACTGTCCCAGTTACAGCTGTGAGCAGACCACTCCCTCCTTCGAAGCAAGCCAGGCCCTGCGCCCTCCTCCCTCGCCCTGGCCGCCTCTCCAGCTTCAGCTCCCCTCTGAGTGCTCATCTCCATCTTCCCAAGGTCCCTCCTCAGCCCCTCCCAGATATCGCGTTGTCTATCACCTGTCCCTTTGCTCATCCTTGAAATACCTTCACCTTCCAGACCCCTTATCCTTTACGCATGAGCTCAGGTGTTGCTCCTTCAGGAAATGGACTCAGAGAAACTGCTCTGAGCTGCTGGTACATGGACTCACTTCCCCATTATTTTATGACTAGAGGCCTGGTGCACGAAATTCATGCACAGTGTGGTCCCTATTGTAGCCATGAGCCAGCAATTGTAGCATGAGCATCTGATGTGGAAGGGCAGGTCCCAGCTGACTCTGGGCCCTGGGCAGCACCTGGGTCCCCACGCACCCACCTCCACCTGAGTCATTGGGCCCTGCCAGCTCCCTCAGCACCTGGGAGCTGGACAGCAGCCCGCCCCCCCCCCCCCATCACTGTCTGTTGGATGGGGCCCTGCTCACACCCACCTTCGCCTGGCACTACCTGCTCACCTATTCCACCATCCTGGCACAGTCCTGCTCCCATCGGGTGCTGGCAGCACCTCCACTGCCGCCCGCTGCCCGACGCCTGCCATGTTTTGTGCCGCCCCCTGGTGGTCAGCACATGTCATAGTGAGCAGTCGAACTCCTGGTGGAGGGGACAATTTGCATATTAGGCTTTTATTATATAGGATTATTTCTTAATGCTAGTTGCTCCGCCTCGCTAGTAACTACTGGTGGGCCTGGGCACAGCCGTGCTCAGAAAACAAATGGTAGAGAAACAAATGGTGGAGGCAGAGGCCAATGGGAGCATCTCAGAGAGAGGAGTGGAGGCTAAGGACAAGCACTGCAGCCAATGACATGGCTTCAGATCCCGCCCCCCCCCTCCTCCTCCCCGCCCACTTCCTGGCTGTGTGCACCTGAGCAGCCTAATTAACCTCTCTGAGCTCCGTGTCCACATCTGTACAATGAGAGCAAAAACAGCACTTCCCTCGCAGGCTGTAAAGATGAAACCACCCAACGCCAGCTGAGCTTAGAGCTGCCCTCCTTGGACCAGGCAAGGTCCCTGGGGAGCTTCTGAGGAAAGTGAGCAGAGAATAACCTGCAGGGACGTGCAACTTAGAAAGACAGAAGCTTCCACTTCCAACCACAACGAAGCAGCAGGCAGCAGACTCCTTCCTCCCCAAACAACAGCGACAACATGACAGAACCCAGGAAGCCGCATTCGCAGGACACTGGGCACTAAGCAGGGAGTGATGGTCCCTGAGACATGGTGCCCCTCACAGTGTCCAGGGAGAGCTCCCAGGCTGTGCACGGGGAGAGGGACCCAGGCGAGCCCGAGCTCCTGCAGTTGAGGAGACAGAGCTGCAGCCCAGGGAGGCCAAGGCGGGCAGAGTTCACTGGTCAGAGGTCAGAGAAGAGAGAGCCGCACAGAGAGAGACCCCGGAAGGGCCGTCCCTGAGCATCAGCTGAACGCGGAGCAGCTTCCACTGGGAGACGAGCTGAGCCTGGTTGGGGGGAACAGTCCCGGGGTCACACAAGATCCACCAGCAGAGCCGAAACCAGAGGTCACAGAGCGTAGGCAGGGGACGCCTAGAGGTTTGCCTCACTGGGGGCCTAATGGGCCTAAATGCTGCTCGGGGCCCATCCAACAAGGCTTGAAAGCGACACTGAAGGGATCCACCCTCCCACGTAGCTTAACCGCATCTGGACGAAGCTCAGGGTGTTCCGTGTGCATGAAGCAGCCCGCGCCCTGTGAGGTCTCACACAGCCCCGTCCCATGAGAAGTTGCCAGGCCCACAAAGAAGGAGGGAAATGAGAAGGCAGGTACAATGATTGCAGCCAACCCAGAAATAACACGGATGGCAGAATTAGTCGACAAGATATTCAAATGGCTATTATAACTGTATCCCATTGTTCCAGAAGCTAGAGGGAAGATTAAACATTTTACTGGAGACATAGAAGATTAAAAAATAAAAGACCCAAGCAAGCTTCTAGAGACGAAGCTACAAGGCTGAGATGAGAAACGCACCGGCTACAATAGCAGCAGATTGGATGTCACAGAAGAAAAGGTTAGTGGGACTTGAAGACGTAGCAACAGAAACCTTACAAAATGAAACACAGAGAGAAAAATGAAAAGAACAGCACAGCAGTGAGTTACCGGACGGCGTAAGGTTAATGTGTGTAATAGAAGTTCCCAAAGGAGAGAAGAGAGAGAGGCAGACAGAAACATCTTTAAAGAAATAATGGCCACATTTTTCCAAATATAACAACAACTACAAACCCACAGATCCAAGAAGCTCAATAAAATCCAGTACAAGAAACGTGACGAAAACTCTGGCATGTCATAATCAAGTCGCTTAACACAGGTGACAAAGAGAAAACCGTAAAGCAGCAGAGGAAAGAGACACAGACACACAGACAAAGGCGAGGATGGTGGCAGACTGCTCCTGGGAGAGAGCAGCCAGAGACCGGGAGCCACGAGTCAAGAGCTGAGATGAATGAAGGCTGGCGCCAGAGAGGAGCTGGGGACCGTGCCTGCGTCCAGGGTGAGGCCTGTCGGCAAGCCCAGAGGCGGCAGCAGGCGTGGAGGAGGGCGTTTGGTGGCTCCTGGTCACTAATGGAGACCACGGAAGAGGAACAAGTTTAGGAGAAGACTGTGGGCTCCACGTGGACGATGGCGCAGCCCGCGGCGTGGGCAGGAGGCTGGGAGAGATGCGTCCGCTTGGCAGCTAGCTGCTGATTCATTAGTCAGGATAGGAAAGGCTCTAACTTACAAACAAACCCTGAAACCTCAGCATCATGGCCTTGAAGTTCACTTCTTTTTTTTTTTTTAATATATTTTATTGATTTTTTACAGAGAGGAAGGGAGAGAGAAAGAGATTTAGAAACATCGATGAGAGAGAAACATCAATCAGCTGCCTCCTGCACATCTCCCACTGGGGATGTGCCCGCAACCCAGGTACATGCCCTTGACCGGAATCGAACCTGGGACCCTTCAGTCCGCAGGCCGACGCTCTATCCACTGAGCCAAACCGGTTTCAGCGAAGTTCACTTCTTGTTCACACAGAGTTCATGGTGGGTTGGCACAGGGTCTCCTCCACCCAGTGACTAGGACCAGGTGCCCTGCATCTTATGAGCCACCATCTCAATACGTGACACCCAGGGCGCCATCGCTCGAGGAGAAAGGCCTGGAGGACACCGCGCCTTGGTCCGGGAGGTGACGGATTGTTGCTCCCACGGCTCATTGGCCAGATCTGGCCACATGGCTTCTGCCCAACTGCAGGGGCGGCTGGGACACACGGTGAG
>NW_005873219.1:34886-44748 GCF_000147115.1 Myotis lucifugus
GGATGAAGGCACAGGGCAGAGAAATGGGTCCTCACATCACAGTGTGTGAATCAGGCCCCCCCTGGCCTCCCTCCGGGTGGGGGGGGGCAGAGATCCCTGGAAGGGCAAGGACAGGGTGGGCATGGGCTGGGGCCTGGGGGTCCTCTCGGCTCCCAGGACTGGCAGGCAGGGCAGAGGGTACTAACCTGCAGCCTGGGGTTCTCCCGGGCCCCAACATGACCTGGCTGGGGGGGGTGGGGGGCTGGCCCTCCCCAGGAAGGGGGCGGGGCCTGGGCAGGTCCAGAGGGAGAAGGGCGGGGCCAGACACTCACCCGGGGCCTCGAGGTTCTCGCAGAGTTCAGACTTGGCCTCCCCGTTGGGCCGGAAGCTGCCCTTCTGCGTGAACTTGTTGGACATGGTGGCGGCGGTGACCACGGCTTTGAGGCTGCGCTTGCGCTTGGGCACGTTCTGCTCCGGGTGGAAGAGGATGATGTAGACCTTGGGCATGTAGAGCATCCCCAGGGACACCGAGGCGCTCAGGCTCACCGACACCGTCAGCGTGGTCGTCTGGATGTACAGCTGGGGCGGGCGGGGAGGCGTCAGAGCGGCTCGCCCTGACCTCGCGGCCTGACCCTCCGCCCTCCCCAGAGGCAGACGCAGCGGGGACAGACTGATCCGAGGGAGCATGGAGGAGAGCCGGACCTCAGACCAGAAGCCCTGGATTCAAGTCCTGACCACATCCGTCCTCCTGCCTCCGTGTCCTCACGTGAAATGCAGGCGTGATGATTACAGTCCTGCACTTACCTGGCAGGGCTGTGAGGAGGAAAGACGGGGCCATGGTAACAGCATGCAGGACAATGCCCAGCCCGGGAGCTCGTGGAAGTGTCCCCACTGATATGCGCTGTTTGGAGGGGCCGCCCGCCGTCGGGACCACAGCTGACCCTCCTCAGGAGGGTGTCCCAGCCCCTCAGCCAGGCCCCCCATTCAGCGGCTGCCCCCACGGGCCACCCTGTGCAGAGCAGTCACTGGCACGGGAGCCGCAGCGCCCAGCGCGACGCGCAGGGCAGCACAGTCGAAGCTCATTTCACGCTCGCTCGCCGGCACTAACAGTGACAGATGTTTGGCGAAATGAAAGCCCATTAATTTGGGTGCCAGTAGTCCATTCTTCACTAGTGGGGCCTTCCAGGCAGGCCTGGCGACTCCCACCACCCCCAGCTGGGATCCGCTCCCCATCTGCTCCCTCCGGGTCCCCCAGGCCCAGCTGCCCCTCTGGCCGCCTGCGGTCAGGGGAGGCCCCGGCTGTGGCCCCCAGATCTGGCCTGGGAGTCCTGCTCCCTAAATCTGCTGTTTCTGGGCCTGGGCCCCTCCCTCACCTGGGGCCTGGCTGACATGCCACCTCTTCCAGGAACCTTTCCCTGGCCCCAGCTCTACCCAATCCCCCGACACCCTTCATTCCTTGTACCCGACCCAGCAGTGGACATCACGGGTCTGGGTTTGCCTCCTGAGGTCCCCGGAGCCCTGGCCTCATCTGGGAGCCCTGGGGGCGCGTCTTTCTGTTCTCATGTCCTCGCCATCTCCTGCCCGGCTCCATAAACACCTCGAGCCCTGAATCTAAAGGTCTTCCTTCCAGCCCTTCCCCGAGAGGACAGAGCTGAGTGACCCTGGGGAGCCTCATCCCGCTCCGGCCCTCAGTGTTCTGATCAGTTCGATGGGGTGGAAGCGCCTGCCTCACCCGAACCACGAGGCTCCTCCCCAAGCGCAGCTGTGAAGCCGCATGAAACCTGCAGCACGTGTGAGGATGGAAAGACGGGTCCAAGGTAACAGCATGTACGACATGCTGCCTCATTGCCCACTGATCCCCGGAGCACACACCCTGCAGACGGCCCGCCCTTCCCGTCCTCACATGCCCCACACTCTCAGCCACGCAGGCAGCTGTCTCCAGCGTGGGGGCGGGGAGGTCGTGACAGGCCAGTGGGAGGGGCCTCGTGGCCGGGGAGGAAGGGGGACAGGCTCCAGAGACTCACAAGAGCTCCTTGGAGGAACAGTGGAGGCCCGGGAATCAAGAACAGGGCCTGTCTTCCCCACTGGACTGGGGGTGCCCTGGGGATGGGGCGTGTCTCTCTCATTACATGGGGGTTCCCCTGAGGGGAGGGGCTGTTCTCTCCTTTTCACACTGGGGGGTCTTGGGAACAGGAACAGGTTCTAGGTCAGACACCCATCTTAGGCCCTTTGCCCCCACCTTGTTATGGGGGTACAGTGGGCCCATATGGAGTTGGTGGCCAGGGTAGAGGCCCCCTCTCTGGGCAGAGTGAGCCCTGCAGTGGACAGACCTGTGGTGGGGCCAGGGGTCTAGGCCCCAGAGCCCACCCTGCCCTGCCCCAGTGTGGCTGCTGAGCCCCTAACACGAGCGGAGTCGGCAGCATGGCAGGTGGCCTGGGCAGCCACACCGGCACCTGCACCCCGTCTTGAATCCTAATAAGTTTTGAACAAGGGCCCCTCGTTCTCATTTTGCTCTGGGCCCTGGAAACTGGAGCCAGCCCTGAGCTCAGTGCGGGCTTCCCAGCCCCGGAGCCCTTCTGCAAACAAAATACAAGGAGGGGTGTGAAGCGAGGAAAGCGATGCCCATCTGCCGGCCCGGCCCTCCCAGCCTGGGCCCTGGGGGCTCCTCCCGCCATCCCAGGCTGGGGTGGCTGCTGTGTGCACAGCACAAGTGGGGTGGCCACCCCCCAGGCCCTTCCTTGCCCCAGGCTCTGGGATTCCCACCCCCCACAGCTCGGGCACTGCTCTGAGCCCCGGTGTGAGGGCGCACGCTGTCACCTGGAGGCAGTCGCACGTTGACCCCAGCAGAGAAGCAGTGGTCTCTACAACGTCTAGAACCAGCGGGCACTCCCACGGAGACGGGCCTGGCACAGAGGCAGGTCTTAAAGCCAGGCAGCGTGAGAGGCCCGTCTCTCCCTTCCACACGTGTCCCAGCCCAGAGGGTCTGAGCGGCCCATTCCCGCTCCCCCTTGGCCAGGCCCTCGCTCCGCTCGCTCGTCCTCTAAGGAAGCAGGAATCCCGCACAAAGCCTCCCAAGTCAGTGCCCTCCAGCGGGAAGGAGGCTGTCAGGGCTGGGGCTGGTGGGGGAGGGCAGAGGTCACCTTGGGGTGGGCAAAGGGCACAGAGAGGAGCTACTTGGCTGTAGGCGGCGGATTTCCTGTTTTGTATGAGGCCTGGTGGGTACAGAATGTGAGGGGCCTGGTGGTGGGCACCGAGGAGTTCTGCCCACTCGGCGCTTCTGCCCAGACTAACCCTGTGGCCACTGGGACCCTCAGCACCTGTTCACCAGATGAACTTCTCCACATCCTTGCAGCCTTCGCGGCCGCGTCCTGGCCAAGCCTGGCTGAGCAGTAACCCCACACGGCACAGAAGCTCTGGTCGGCTCGGGTAATGCGGCCGGCTGTGTGGTAAGCCCTGGAAATCCGGGCTAATGCTGGGAAATCCAGCCGCTGGCTCACCAGAGCGGCACAGCGTGGCTCCACGCCACCAGCACCCCACCAGCACCCGCACCCGCACCCGCACCCTGGGCAAGCAGGCGCAGCAGAGCACCTGCAAATTGGTTTGCACACCTGCATGCCCACAAACACACACACCTGTGCATTCCTGCGTCTCTGCATTCACACACACCTGAGCTCACAACCACACACTACCTGACGCAGACACACCTGGGCTCACACACAGGCACCCTTCATGTACCTGGTGCACAGTCGGGTGTGCACATACACAAAGATGCATTCACACATCTGCACACACACAGCTGAACACACACGTCACCTGCACACTCCACTTACCCTCACACATTTGCACATAATCTGCACACCCATAGGCACACACACTGCCTCTCCCACTCCCTGTGTATGCACATGCACACACGTGCACGCACATGGCAGCCAGGCCTGCAGCTCCCAGAGGTGTTTTGTAGCTGCCACCTGACAGCGCATAGGCAGCCCCAGGGTGTCTGTGCTCTCAGAAGCCTGGTGGTCTGAACCCACGGGACTGGGGAGCTCATCTCCTCACCTTTCCTCATGCAGAAGCCCAGGGGAGGGGCGCAGCCCAGGCCCCACGCCATCAGGGGTCGAGCTGGGGGTTGTGGGCACACACTGTGGGAAGCCAGCCTGCTGGGTGACCTGGGGCAAGGCCCTGCTCCTCTCTGGGCCTCAGAACAGACCCTCTCAGAGGCTCCTTTTCATGATCAGTGCTGAAGGGAGCCTCCTAAAAAGGGAGAGGCGGGGGGCTGGGGGGAGGAGGTCACCGGAGAGATGGTATTATCGAGGGAATTCCTCCGGCTGCCAGCTTCCTGGATTGTGGGGCGCCACCCCCACCCCAACCCCGCTGGCTTTGTGGGGCTCCCTAGTGCTGCAGGGCGTGGGCCACCGCCTGCACCTGCCCTCAGCACGAAGGGCCTCCCGCAGGCCTGGTGGGAGCTGGAGACCTGGCTCTCAGCACGAGTGAGGCCTGGTGGCTGCGCCGGCTCTGGAGCACCTGGCGCCAGGCCTGGTTTCAGACCTCGGGGCACTCACTACCAGCCCCAAGGTCTGCTACTTGGAACCCCAGCCCGCGGGCCACCCCTGGAAGACAGGCCACAGGCTTCCCTGGGCCTGGCCCCGGCATCGGCATCGGAGTGGAGCTGTTGGAGAAGAGGATGCCCCTAGGCAGAGAAGGTGTCCCAGAGCTGCAGGGGGCCATGGCAGGCTGGGGGCACCTGAGTTAGAGTAGGGTCATGTCCAGCTGTGCCACCACTGGCTGTGTGACCTCGGACAAGTCACTCTGCCTCTCTGTGCCTCCATGTCCTCGTGTATGAATGGGGTGGGGATATCTACCCTCACCTGCGGTTGCAGGGTGAGCCAATCAGTAGGTAAGGCACCTGGCAGATGACAAGCACCCGCCTGCCAGGCCTTTGGCGGCAGCCGCACTGAAGCCACGCCCTCGCCCTGCTGACACCAGGCTCACAGCCCTAATGCCATCCACGGGCTGCCGACCCCCCCAGTTACGTCCAGCCTGGGCCTCGCCCTCGAGCTCCAGGCTCATCTATTCAGCCGTTGACGTGACAGCGGCACTTGGGCATCGAACGGGCACCCCAAACAGCACGTCCAAAGGACCCCGATGTCCGCCCACATCAGCTCCTCTATCATCTCCCCCACTCAGTGCACGACACCCTCCCTTCCCAGCCTCACACCAAAAGCCACGGAGTCATCCCTGACTCCTCTGTGTCTCCCACCCACATGCACCCATCAGAGACAGGCCAGCCCCCCTCCCGCCCCCGCCAGACACAGCCAGAAGCCCGCCTCCCCACCAGCCTGCCGTGCAGCCCCTGTCGGGATTATTCCATAACCTCCTCCTGGGAGCCCTGATCCGGGCTCGCCTCCTCCGGGCCCCACCCAGCAGCCAGCGGGATCCTTTTAACCCTACGCAGCAACGCCTCCCTCCCACTCACAACCCCGCAGCAGCCCCCTTCTCACTCACAGCAAAAGCCAACGGCCTTCCCACTGGGTCCCATGCCCTCCGCCCTGTGCCCACCACCCTCCTCAGTCCCAGACCCGCACAGCAGGTCACTGCGTCTGCACCATCACGCCGTGTGGTTGTTACAACGCCTGTAGGGTGAGGAGAAGGATCACGGCCCTAATGCACGGATGAAGAAACTGAGGCAGAGGCCAGCGGGCTTGCCTAGGACCCCACAGTTAGACACAGAGCTCCGACCAGGAGCTGGGATCTGGGGTCCCCATGATCTTCCATGTCTCTGGCCTCTACTTCACTGACACCCAACTCTTCAGGATAATCCCCCAGTGCTGTGCTGGGACGTGGGCAGAGTCCCCGGGGCCTGGGGGTGGGTCCAGGGGATGGGTCCAGGATGGCCTACAGAGCCAGCAGGAGGTGCAGGAGGGAAGGGCCCCCGGGCTGACGCTGCCAGGCCGGCTCCTGGGCAGGGCGGCTTGGGGCTGGGAGAGGGGAAAGGTGCCTGACCCACCTCCCACCTCAGGGACCCAGGGGATCCTGTGAGGGCAGAGACAGGGTGGGCGGAGGAGGAAGAAGAGAGGGATGGACAGAAAGGAAGGTGGGCTGAGTGGAGAGGGAGGTAATGGACCGTCTAGAAAAGAATGAAGAACGAAAGACGGTGCAGCCTCCCAGGCTCAGAGAGGAGAGAGAGGAAGAGGAGAGAAACGAGGAAAGGGGGGGAGAGAAAGAGAGGAGGCGGGAGAGGCAGGGTTGGAGAGATGAGGAAAGAGGAGGAGGCTAGGAAAGGGAAAGAGAGAGGAGGGGAGAGATGAGACAGAGAAAAGGAGAGGAAGCAGGAAAAGAGAAAGGGAGGGAGGAGGGAAAGCCCAGGACCTGGAGAAAAAACTCACAATGAAGAGAGAAGACAGAGTAAAGCGTGAAAAAAGCACTTCCAAGCCGGGTGGAGGCTGCCCCTACTCGGCCCTCACCCCCACCCCACCCTCCATCTCCCACTCACCTTGTCCGCCGACTGCGAGGTGCCAAAGAAGATGGGGATGAAGGCCAGCCAGACGATGCAGGTGGTGTACATGGTGAAGCCGATGGGCTTGGCCTCGTTGAAGGTCTCGGGCACGCCGCGCGTCTTGATGGCGTACACCGTGCAGGTGACCATGAGCAGCATGCTGTAGCCCAGCAGGCAGATGAGCGACAGGTCCGAGATGTCGCACTTGAGCACCCCCCGGGCGAAGCGGGGGTCCAGCGTCCGCTGGTCCTGGAAGTCCACCACCGAGTGGGAGGGGTCCACCACGAACCACACACAGATGCCCAGCAGCTGCAGGGAGATGAGGCTGAAGGTGATGGCCAGCTGCGAGGCGGGGCTGATGAACCGCGGGGCGCTGACCGACCGTTTGCCTTGCTCGAAGATGCGGTAGATGCGGTTGGTCTTGGTGAGCAGGGCTGCGTAGCTGATGCTCATGCCAAGCCCCAGGAAGATGCGGCGCAACGAGCAGGTGCCCAGGTCGGGCTCCGCGATCATGAGGAAGGTGGTGGCATAGCACAGGAAGATGCCCGCCAGCAGCACGTAGCTCAGCTCGCGGCCCGAGGCCTTGACAATGGGTGTGTCGTTGTAGCGCATGAAGGTGACCACCACGAAGAGCGTGGCCGCGATGCCCACTATGGCCAGGAAGAGGGGCAGCACGGCCCAGGGCGAGGCCCACTCCAGCTTGATGATGGGGATGGGCCGGCAGCCCGTGCGGTTCTCGGTGGGCCGCATGTCGTACGGGCACGTCTTGCAGGTGTAGCGGTCCACCTGGTACTGGTACCCAGTGCAGGGCTCGCAGTGCCAGCAGCAGGGCATGCCCTTCACTGTCTTCTTCCGCTCCCCCGGCTGGCAGGGCAGGCTGCAGATGGAGCGGGGCAGCTGCTGCCCACTCCCCGGCCACAGCATCCGTTCCATCTGGCAACGACAGTGCGGAGGAGTGGGCCTCAGGATGTGCCCCAGTGCCCCGGACCACCCCACGGCTGGCACTCTGTAGCCCCACACCTGAATCACCCACTTAATTGGCTACAAATCCAGTTGCCTGGGCCCTCCAGACCCGCTGAAACCAACAGCTGGATTCAAACAAGCTCCCCCCGATTCAGATACACTGGCCTATGAGAAATCCTGATCGAGTCCAAAACTCCAGGGTTGTAGAGGGGACAGCAGAGAGCAGCCTAGAGCAAGCATGTCAAACTCGTGGCCCATGGGCCACATGTGGCCCCCAACAAATATTTTTGCGGCCCAGCCAATATAACGGTATGTAAGAAACATTTTAATAAAAATCCCATAACTTAATTTTTACAATATCCTGTTATGCATAACTAGCGGCCCAGTGCACGAAATTCATGCACAGATAGGGTCCCTAGGCCTGGCCAGCAGCCCTGATCAGGGTCTTCCAGCTGCTGGCTGGGGCCTTCCTTTGTTCTGTGCCGCCCCCTGGTGGTTAGCGTACATCATAGCAAGCAGTTGAACTCCCGGTCAGTCAAAGATGAACTCCCAAGAGGACAATTTGCATATTAGCCTTTTATTATATAGGATTATTAATAACTACAACGTTCACTAATTACTGATTACTATAATCGTGTTGCATTCATTTCCCTTACACACCTTACACACCATTTCTCTCCACTAATACTAGCAGCGAATATTTTAGCAGCAGATGGCCACATCATTGGTCTTGGACTGACTTGTTTGGTGGGCACAACAGGAAATATTTCACTTTTGGAGAACAAGGAAAATAGGTTTATTTGTGTTACACTTATTAATTTGTGCAGTTATTCAGTGTCTGATAAGTTAATGTTCAAGAAAAAATATTAATTTTTATTAAAATAATCTATTATTTAATGTTAACGATGACTCATTTATTTCAGACCTTTGTGTTCAGCATGTCTCTATCGAAATAAACCTATGTTTCTATGAAAATCAAAGCTTTTGTTTTTTTCCGGCCACATAAGCTTACACCTTGTTTATTTGGCCCGTGTTAGCCTGTGAGTTTGACATGCTTGGCCTAGAGCAGTGGTCGGCAAACTGTGGCTCGCAAGCCACATGCGGCTCTTTCGCCCCTTGAGTGTGGCTCTTCCACAAAATGCCGACTTCTGCGCATGTGCCACGAAGTTTCAATCGCACTGTATGTGCGCGCCCGCATGTGGTATTTTGTGGAAGAGCCACACTCAAGGGGACAAAGAGCCGCATGTGGCTCGCGAGCCGCAGTTTGCCGACCACTGGCCCAGAGGCACACGGCAGAGCAGAGCACGCTCAGGAGGCCTCGCTGCTCAGCTGCGGCCCCCAGACCAGCAGCAGCAGCTCCACCCAGGAGCCTGCTGGGAAAGCAAAAACTTTGGTCCACCCCAGGCCCACGGACTCAGAGTCTGAGTTTCCAGGAGATCCGGGTGCACACAGGCGGGGAGGAGGGCAGCTGATGGCTTGGCCCACGGGCCTCCTCTGGCGCCACATGGAGAGGGGACCAGCGGAGAGCAACGAACAAAGGTTTCCTCACAGGACAGCCACTGCGTGCCCAGGGTCAGTGTTCACATCTCGCTCTAAACTAGTGCTAGTCACCACCCCACGTCTCCAAAGACAGTCACTGTGAGCGAGCCACGGAGTGTGGGCACCGCTCTGAGTGTGACAGAATTCTGGAAAGTGAGAGGCCCTGGGAGCTCCAGGTGCTGGGCAAAGGGAGCTGACCACTTGGGAGCCGGATTCACAGTGTCTGCTCTACAGGAAGTGACTCTAAGGAAGAGCCGATGCTTAGAGAGCAGTGGGCCTGCCCGCACCGGGCCACGTGGGTGCTGGGTGCTTACTCCTGGAGAACAACCAGCTGGCCCCGGAGCGAGGGGCGGGTTTCAGAGCTGAGGAACAAGGGGGGAGGGGGTGCGGGGAGGGGGAGGACAAAAACCGGTGGGAAGAAAACCACGAGGAAGAAGCTTGTCCTGTGGCCCTGGCATGACAGGGCTGTGTGGTCCCCAGTAGCCAAGGGCACAGCAATGGCCGGCCAGGGCCTGCCAGGATGCCAGGCCGGACAACGCCCGAGCCCCGGAGCTGGAAGACTGCGGGGAGGGACCTTTCCCAGAGGACACGGGTGACGGCGGGCGTTCTGGAAAATTCTGGCTCCAGCGGAAAACGCAGTGAATGTGGTCACAGTTCTGCTGCCAGCTGGCTGCGTGCCCTGGAGCAGACACTGCAGCCTCTGAGCCGTGTTGTCCATCTGCTCCAATGATCGCGGACATGAAGCCACTTGCCCTTTGGCACTTAGGGGGTTTCCGCTCAGAAGTCATAATGGAAATGCTTTGATTTCACCAGAACGTCCGCCCCACAAGGGCAGGGTCTTCATGTTTGCTTCCCTGCTGCACATCCAGTCCCCAGACAGGGCTGACA
>NW_005873220.1:0-8220 GCF_000147115.1 Myotis lucifugus
CCATAATAGTTACACACATACACACATGCACACAAAGACACACACCACACCAACAGCCTTCCACATTCTGCCTGCCCTACTTAAACTCGACTTCATAGCAGCAGGGATCATCTCATATGCAGTTCTGAGTAATCCCAGGACAGCTCTCCAGGCAAAAGTGTTGCTCTTTATGTATGGCTATGTGAAAGATTCAACTATGTTCAATTCTCTTAGTTTTGCAGGCTGCTTTTCGGGTAATTGACAAGTTCCTGTTATTCACTCCTTAGTAACCTGTCACCATGCTCTACCAGATGCCTACTTTCTGTTACATAAGTTGTGTTTCATCGTGCGGTTGTATTCAGCAGGATTCTGGGGTCACTCCCTCACCCCCCAACCTGAGTCTCCAAACACTGGTGACTCACCAGCTCTCCTACACATCTAATTAATCACAGAAGCGCTGAAGCAGAGCAGCACTAGTCCGGGGCATGTCAAGCAGTTTCCCCCGGCATGAATGATCACATCAGAGCTGCAGGGTTGGTGTGGGCCAGATAATATTGGTAAGAATCCAGAGAGCTTTCATGCTCATATTTTATAAATTATACCTAGGTTGGTTGAAAAAGCACAGAATAGGGAAAAAATACATCTAACATTTTTTTCTTCATAATTTACTCATGATCTCCACCTCTTACTTCGTAATAATGGTATATGGGGAGAACGTCAAATTGCTCAGACCCAGTGGATTCCCATAACCAGGGTGTATCTGCAAAGGGAGACGAGGGTGTGGGAAGTGGGAATACTAGTAGGTTTAGCAGGAAAGTGAAGTTAGGTCAGCACTTTTGATCCCAACCTGGTCCTCCTCCATCTGGGGAGGCTGCTGTCCTTGTCCAAGCTCAGGTCTTTGGTTTCATGAAGCAAAGGAGAGAATATCACTTTATTACCCACCTCAATGATCACAGGGGTCGCTGGAGTAGTGAATGGGGCTACAATCCCTGAGAAGAAAAATTTGCCAAAGAAAAACTCACAGCTGGTCATCTTCAGGGATTTTTTTTAAAAGTCCACTTAAAGAAGAATTAGAGATGAACTATTAACTAGAGCAGAACTATGCAAATGAATATGCAAAGGAGATGAAAAGAGACCACCGTTATTTATGTACATTTTTACATCTCATATTAGCCTGTGCATTTCCTTTTTCGTAAAATGTTGTGTTTTTCTTTTTCTAAATTGAAGGTCCCTTACTGGTCCTGCTTCCACGAGTGGCCACAACTAGGTGGGAACGGGGAGGGAACCAGGTAGCACTAGGAGAGGTCATAACCTGCAGAGGTGGAGGGACGAGGAAAGTCCAGGGGGTGGTGGGTCTGTTTGGCTACTGGGTGAAGGGACTGCCCTCTCCCTGCTGGGATGGCCAGACCCTCCGGTCTGGCAGGAAGGGGGCAGTCTGCAACCCCGCTAAGATCTGGTACCTGGACATGGCGACAGGAAGGACATGGCGACAGGAAGCTGGTTCTGCAGGTGTTCTGGAAAAGGGTTTGGCCCACAGAAGAGGGAAACACGTCAATAAGACTAAAAGCAGGCATTGCTCATAAACAGGGGAAGGTGGGGATTCTGTAGGCAGCTGGGACTCAGGTGTTGTATTACATCCCAGCAGGGACTCTAAACCCTGAGGGAGGGAGGTGAGAGGGAGGCAGGAACTTGTCTAACAGAGACTAAGATATGAGTCAGGGCCTCATGTATCCTGGAGCAAAGCAGAGCCTCGTATCATCCCTGGGGACAAGGGACAAGGGGGTAGAGCTGGCCAGGCAGCAGGTATGAATATCCCAGGATATGCAGTGTTTCTTAAGCTGCCCCTGCCTAAGTCAGAATTGGAGCTAGAGCGGGAAGGGGCTGAGCTTGCCATCAGCAGGGTCAGGAGACCCTGGCATGGGCAGTGGAGGGGCTAATGCCCAGCAGAGCCTGGCCATGGTCAGGTGTGTGCTCATGTGTTGCTCTGGCTCATTTGCTAGCATCCCAATGCCCTCAACATGGTCACATGCCAGATCTACGTGGGGGAGAAACAAAACGCAAACACATTGTACACTATGCCAGGGTCTCAGAGCGTGGTCTCTGCATCAGTAGCATCAGCCTCACCTGAGAACTTGTTAGAAATGAAAATGATCAGGCCTTGCCCCCGACCTACTGTGTCAGAAATGTGGAGGTGGGAGACAGCGACCTGTGTAAGAAGCCCTTCAGGTTTGTTACACTCAAGTTTGAGAACCACTGCAGTAGGTCAGGTGGTTTCCCTCTTCCTGTGGGTCATGGACCCCTGGGCAGTCTGGTGAAACCTGTGGACCCCTCCTTAGAGTCATGTTTCAAAGGCATAAAATTAAATACACAGGGCTGCATGGGAAACCAACTGTCCCCAAATACAGTTCTTAACACATGAAAAATCATGCTATAATAATATGTACGCTTCTGAACACATTTAATAACAGCATCTCATGGCAGATCTAATATCTGTAAATGAGAAGTAGTGACGAGCGTAAACAGTATTTCATGATGCTGCAACTACTGTAATGAGATTTGTATTTCTGACAAAATCTCCTAGACTACCACTCCAGTAGATTTGTTGCCTACACTGACAATTGAAGAAATGCTAAATGCCCATTACAAGTAGTAAAAATAAAGATGTAATTTTTCCAGCCAAGTTCATAGGCCTTTCAATTCTATCCACAGTGCTCTAAGGACCCATGGCCCCAGAATTAGGACCTCTGGTATAAGTATTTAATGAACATCATCTTTTTTATTCTTTTAACAATCTTATTCTTAATATTCCCATTTTATGGATGAGGAAATTGATGCTCAGAGAACTGAAGAAACATATCCAGTGTCTTACACAGCCAGTAAGATCGGCAGTGCAGGTAATATGCCGCTGTGCAAGCAGCTTTTCCTGAGTAATCCACTAGTTTCTCCCCAGTTCCCAGAACAGGCCCGGGTCTACAGTGTGTGCTCAGTAAGTATTTGCTGAATGAAAACATACATTGAACTGGACTGACCCAAAGCCAAGCCTGCCTACCTCAAAAGTCCATGCTCCTTCTACTGCCACCCACCCTGTGCTGCTACTAAACAGGAGGTTTCTTATTTATCCTGATCTGCTAGACCCAACAGCTGAGCTCTGACTCCAAAATTCATGTCGAATGCACACATCATGAGCAACATTATCCATCAAAATTGGAAAACAATTCCACAAATTGAGGAGAGGAGCATCTCAGCAAGGAACACGAATGCCTCTGGCTTCTCTCGGACACAGTGGAGCCTGTTTCTGAAACAGGTTGTTGCTTCCACGTACCATGTATCCTTCTTTAACTAACAAATTAGGCAGGGCCAGCAGTGACGGACAGAGGAGACTCTTGGCGTGGGGGGGGGGAGGGGGGGAGGCTGTGGAGGGCCTGGGCTCTGGGAGGAATACAAAAGGAGGGAAAAGAAACATAGAAGGCTGCCTCCTCACATGAGCAACCACATTCTTCTCAGGGGCATTGCATAGATGTCTAATAGTCTTAACTAACCACATTTAATGTAATTACTTTTAAAGGTGAATCGAATGCTGAAAATTCATTTACATAACAGCAATTCGAATGCTTATAAATTATACAAGCAATTAAACCCTTAAGAACAAACGTATAGGCTATAAACAAAATATCCATCTAGTAGAATTAATCAAAAGCTGATCATGAAAAATTTCACCCTTGTCCTGACTGGAAATATGGTTACCATTCCAAATTACAGTATTGCAGGGTCAATCATATTCATTGGCAACACTATATTTAATGTGTTTCCATAACCCTTTCCTTCAGAATCAGAAATTCATTTATTTTTAGACTGTGCCTTCTTGGCCCAACCCATCATCAATATGTGTTATGACGGTTACAGGTGTTTTGAAAGTATTGGATGACATGAGGCTGACCACTGGGGATGTATCAAGAAATAAAATGCTGTCTCTGCCCTTGAGGAAAGAAGAGACAACAATTCAAGTCCTTGGTGGTTCAGATCAGAATTGCTTAAAAAGAGTGGGGAACCCAGCCGGTGTGGTTCAGTGGTTGAGTATCAACCCATGAAACAAGAGGTCACTAGTTCGATTCCTGGTCAGGGCACATGCCTGGGTTTCAGGCATGACCCCCAGTAGGGGGCGTGCAGGAGGCAGCTGATCGATGTTTCTTTCTCATCATTAATGTTTCTATCTCTCTTTCCCTCTCCCTTCCTCTCAGAAATCAATTAAAAATATATTTCTAAAAAGAGTGGGGAAAAGGTATTAGGAATGGAATAAAAGTCAGGACCTCAGGGTGAAACTCGGCATTGGCCTGAACTGGGCCCTATTCAGTTCTGGGTCTCTCCAGCCTGGCTCGGTGCGTGTCACTCAGTGAGTGCTTAGCAAAAGTTTTGATGACTTCACTTGGTCCAGTGATTCTGCTTAATAAGAATAAGGTCAAGAGTACAGAGGGGGCCGAAACTGGTTTGGCTCAGTGGATAGAGTGTCGGCTTGCGGACTGAAAGGTCCCAGGTTCGATTCTGGTCAAGGGCATGTACCTGGGTTGCGGGCACATCCCCAGTGGGAGATGTGCAGGAGGCAGCTGATCGATGTTTCTCTCTCATCGATGTTTCTAACTCTCTATCTCTCTCTCCCTTCCTCTCTATAAAAAATCAATAAAATATATTTTAAAAAAAAAAGAGTGCAGAGGGGGAGCTGACATCTGTTTATAAAGGTTCCTAACGATGGGTTTTGAGGTGGCCTGAACTCTGGAGGTAAGCCACGGCTCTCTGGTTATACAGGTGCCTGTTGCAGATGAGATCTAGGCAAGTGTCCTGATTTAAAAAGTCAACTTCATAGTGGCAATACTGGCATCAGTCCTTGGCCAAATTTTAAAACAGATTTCTAACCAGATGGTTTGGGAGCATTTAGAAAAGAAAGTAGGAATCATGGGAAGCCACCACGGGTAAACTCAGAATCAGGCTTGCAAACCAATTTTGTTTTCTCTTCTGCTAGTCTTGGCACAAGGCAGGTTGGGGAGTAATGCAGCAGAGAGCATGCATCTCATTTCAGCTTTTGATGAAATCTTTCCTGCTATCCCTTCCAGTAATAAGATAGATGTGGATTAGTTGATAACAGTATTAAGTGGATTTACAGTTACTTAGCGTCAACAGCAAAGGAGTGTGGATTAATGCGTCTGTCCTCTGCCTTGTCCTGCTGAAGGTTTCAGCCAACACTGGGATGAGGACCGGAGGCTTGCCCATCAGAGTTTTAAAAGGCTCTACCCCAGTAGCTCCCTCCTGAAACTGGTGCCTCCAGTTGCTAAAAGGACTCCTCTGGTCCAGCCCTGGTCTCCCCTCATTCTAAAATTCTGCCCCCCAGCCCAGCCCAGCCCAGCCCAGCCCAGCCCAGCCAAAGGCTGTTATCATGCCAGAGAGTGGGTGCTTTCCCCAGCTGCCCCATAGATGATTGAGTTGTCTTGGAAGGGCAGTATGGGTTCTAGTCAGGACATTTTCTAGGTCCCTGCATCGGAGAAAGGTTAACTAAGATGATCTCTAAAGCTTTCCTGTTTGTTCTTTGATTCTTTCATGATCTGCAGGAGCAGTATACAATGAAAACATCACTAGCTTTCAAAACAGAACTGACTTCATTCTTTACTCCTTTGGGAGTCTCAGTTTCCTCATCTGTACATTGGGACCAACTCCTATTTCACCGGGCCGTGAGCAGATTACACAATGAGGCCTATCTAAAGCACAGAGTTCAGAGTAAGCACTGGATAAATGTTAGTTACCTCCCATCTTCCAGCACCCAGGTCTAGGGCATGCCCTTTGTAAGCAGGCTGAACAAGGCTCCCTGAGAGGTTCTGTGCAGCTCACAGAGTCCCTCTTTGCAAGGCCACCACTGTCAGGATAAAATGGCCCACACGTAGTGAAGTAGGATGCACCTTTGAAGGTCTAATCCTGGCAGAGCAAAGGGGAGGCAGTAGGGGAGTGCGGAGAGATGCTCTGGTCTCCCACTAACTTGTTATGGAATCTTCAGCAGGCTGCTCAGTGTCTGGGAGAATTGTCCCAGGGTCCTCGAATAAGCAATAGAAAGCAGAATCCCAACCTAATGGGTTTGGGGAGGGTTCGTTAAGATAGGATAAATGAGATTGCTCAGATCAGAGCCCAGCACTCGAGGGGCTGAATAAATGGCAGTTTTAAAAATCATTTGTAATTAATAATAGCATCAAGAAGAGTTTCCAGCCTTTAACTCTTCAGATCTGGTATTAATCCATTTAGGTTCTCTGCCAATGGTGGGAGGAATACAGCTAAAAACACTTGAACAGAAGCTGCGGGAGAAATAAGTGATGAGAGGAGAATGCTAATACTGCAGAGAGCCTGCTTGCTAAACAGAGGGTGTGGAGAAGGCCCAGAGAGTTTGGGGGCTCTGAGATCTAAAAAAACCAGCAACCTTTCCCATACTCAAGAGGGGTGGAACACTGGAGTAAAGCTTTGAATCCTAAAGGAGGCAGGTGGGAAGTGGGGGCTGGACAAGACTCCAACACAGGCTCTGTTCCATACAGGTCCGAGCTGACCAGACAGGCCTGACCCAACCCAACCTGCAACAGAAAGCACTGGGTCGGACCAGCTGCTCCCTCAAGTCATTCCAAACCTTAGGACTCCAGGGCTGCCTGGTTTTCGACATGCCATTACTTTGGACCCTTCAGGTGCCTCAATAATTTTGTCTCAAGGCTGGAATCTCTGGATTGACTTAGTATCTAGTAAACTCCATGCTGTGTGAGAAGCTTAGAGCGTGTGTGTGTGTGTGTGTGTGTGTAGAGTCTCAGTTCCTTTGCTGGTAGAGCAGTTGGAGGTATTTTCTTTCTTTCATTGACTTATTCATTCTGTAAATATATTTTGCTCACTGGCTAAGGCCGACTCTATGCTTTCCGCCTTATTTCCCATAAATTGCTACATATTCTCTATTCCTTTTTTCTGGCATGTTTAAGAGGACAGGGTGGTTAAGTAAGTTCATATTGCTGAGACAGACTTATGGATTGTGCTGCGTATCCCCTGCCTACCCCCTGATCTGCTCTCTGTCCTTCTCCTCCCTGCTTTGTGCTGTGGGAGGCTGAGCTGTGTGGAGTGCAACCCCAGCTCCCTTGCTCTCTGGCTCTGGTTGGGTTTGGCCATTAGGTAGCATCACAGAGAGAGGGAGAGAGGAAGGGAGGAGAGTGGCACAAGGGAGCTTCCCTAGCTGCAGCATTGCCACAGTCTGTCTGTCACTCAGCACAGGTCACTGCCCCTCTCATGGCAGCTTTCTCTCCAACACACTCTCTCTCTGCATTCGAGGGACCTGTCACCCTTGTCCCTTCAGGACTAGAGCCGGCATGTGGTTACTGGCTCTGGGCTACAGCTCTATCCTGCTCACATCTTTGTATAGAATCTCCTTTCTTAAACTCACCTTAAATTACCCAATTTGAATCTACCATTTACTTCCTCCTGCAACCTTGAATGATGCAAACCATTTATTTCAACCTCCTCATGTCAACAGAGGAGGAAACTCAGGAAGTGACTCGTCCCAAATCACTCACTATAGAAGCCAGGATCAACCTGAAAAAGCCCATGATGAAAACTGACCCAGATTTCCCCGTTTTCTTGTGTTTAGTCTTTTTTCTCAGTCCCTAGAAAATGCTATCAGGTTTCACAGTGTAATTAATTATGCAGGTACCTGCAATGAATGGAGCTATGGCTTAGCACATCTACTCGAGATGCTGATAAATTCAATAATGAAATGCACATTTAAGTTTCAGTTAAGAGCCAGACCTAGTTGAGGAAAAGAGCACAATCTACATTTTTTTTAAAAAAATAGGGAAGCTTTATATAACTCCTGCTCTGATATCTCCTCTCCCACCTCCCCCATTCCCCGACAGATGACAGTTCTTTGTTTTGGAGTCTCATGTGGCTGCACATGTAGGGATCAAATGAAATAACTTATTTGAAGTATTTTAAAAAGTGTAACATGCTTCACAAAATGTGAACCATTATTGGTATTCTGCCTATAAATATTTGACTTGAGAACATATGCATGTAAACAGCCATTTTGATTATTATCTACTACATCAGATCCAAGCCCTTAGGCAAAATGCTAAGGCCCTCTAAAACCTACTGCCTTTCCCCTAAAACTCCCTCTCTTTTTCATTATGGCAGTGTGGGCAGTGGGACTAATTCAGACCTTCTTGATTTGCATTCTGGTTCACG
>NW_005873220.1:10480-11818 GCF_000147115.1 Myotis lucifugus
GGAGTTGGATCATCATTATAATGGACTCAAGGAGAAACAGTGGCATGAAGGAGGTCAAGGACCACAGATTCACAGGTCATTACATTTTGAAGCTAGACGATCCACCACCTTCCTATTCCAAACACCCATTTGCACAAAAGGAGTCTAAAACTCAAAATAACTCGCTTCAATCTCGTAAAAAGCTTGTTATAAAGTTCATAAAGCCGGCCGGTGGCCGTTGGGATGAGAGCCTTGTACACTAACTGGCAGGCTTGCACATTTAAAGCAGGAGTCTTCCATTCTCAAGGTATATGCTTGTCACCCCAGTTTTGTGGCCCTTCAGATTCCATCATCCTCTGGACCTCCTTCCCAGGGGTTCTCTCCACATTCAGATTGAAGGTTGACTAAGTTACACAGACACCTGGAATTTTGATGCTTTCCTAACCACACATTTCCAGGGAAATGACTCCACCCATCTGGAATCCTCACCCACCCTTCTAGCCTATCTCTTCATCTGGCTTATTCATAATTATTGCTCAAGCAATAATTCCAAATTCCAGCTTTCTCCCTCCAACCTTCCTTCCTTCATGGGTGGGCTCTGCTTTTCCTACAGTGAACCCCCTTTTCAATTCACGCTCCCAGCCCTTTCCTTCCTTCCTGGCTGACTGATTGGATCTTCTGGTCTCCTCAGAGCTGCCCATCTACCGGCAAGTTTTTCATTTTTTTGTCCTTGCTGACCAAGTAAACCTTCTTCTTCACACTGTCTTCTCTCTCTAGTGGTTGATTTTCTTACTCATCTAACACTTGTCTCCACCTCATTACCCTGTCACCATCGCTAGGGACATTTCACCATTCCACAAATACTTGACCTCACAGTTCTGGGACTTAAGTTTGGATGGTGTCCACTAGTCAGCACCACTCTTCTAGACCTTGCTGCTTGTCAACCATGATTTCAGGCTCCAAGACTCCTGTCTGGATACCTTTTGTTTACCTTCATCCTGTCCTACTCTCTCTTTCTTCCAGAACCATCTCCACACACTTATGAACTCTATCTCTGACGTCATATCCCTCTAGTTTTCAACCTTCCTAATGCTGCGACCCTTTAATACAGTTCCTCATGTTGTGGTGACCCCCAACCATAAAATTATTTTCGTTGCTACTTCATAACTGTAATTTTGCTACTGTTATGAATCGTCATGTAAATATCTGATATGCAGGATGTATTTTCATTGTTACAAATTGAACATAATTAAAGCATAGTGATTAATCACAAAAAACAATATGTAATTATATATGTGTTTTCCTATGGTCGTAGGCGACCCCTGAGAAAGAGTCATTCAACCTCCAAAGGGGTCGCGA
>NW_005873220.1:26054-27939 GCF_000147115.1 Myotis lucifugus
CCATTTGGGACTTCCTAATGTCCAGGAAGTCACAGAAGTCATCCTTCCCAAAGATTTCAAAGATCATTTCACAGATTTAACCAACAGTAGAACCTCATGTTCCTTCAGGTGAACTGAAACTCTGAGCCAAGAGGTGAGGCCACAGAAAACAGCACAGCCTGCAGCTCTCACTGCAGACACCCTCTGTCCAACCTTCATTGGAGTGAGGCTTGGAGGAAGGCCCCAGGCTCCCAAGTAACCCAGGTGTGAATGGTATCGAGAAATATGTAGGCTACTAGCAACCTGAGCTCTGGTGCCTGGGCTCGGTCTGCTCTTGGTTAATAAGTGGGGCCTTCCCTGCATGCCCTCCCCTTTCTGGCCACTGTAGACTTACCCACTGGCAGAGGACAGCTATCAGTAATTTGAAAGTAGTAGTGGGAACACTCCTTCTAGGAGCTTAGTGATGTAAGATCCTCTCAGGAATAAACACTGCGCCAAATCCGGTGTAGATTTTGTAAAGCCCTTTAAATGTGAAATCCCGTGGTTGATATAGCTCTTAACTAAAGCTCTGAACCATAAGAAAATGCATTTCTGCTATAAAAAGCAAGGAATTTAGCTGAATATGTGAGTGTGGCACTATAAACAAAACAAAGCGGGGAAGAGAAAGCACAGGAGCAGGTCAGGTAATGAAAAACAGGGAGGTGTACTTGGAGGCTTAGAGCGAATGCAGGGCTGAGCTGAGCTATTAAGCAGGTCATAGTGTCTCTTTACTGTGTGCCATCAGTACTGGTGGCCTACACTTATTTTTATTTGTAAATAAAAGAGCTGATTTATTTTCATCACCGATTTTGACTTTCTTCACCACAGAGACCTGCATCTGCAGGCCAGGGGGCTGGAATGGCACAGAGCTTCAGGAGACAGGGGAGCCAAGACCTCGTCCCTCCAGTGGACTTTTTATAACTTTCTGGGAGGGGCCAGGGCATGAGGCTTTCTAGTCCCTGCTCTCAAGGGCTGCCCTGCTCACCCACAATGTGCTTCTTCTGTGGGCCCAAGCCTTAAGAATTTTTGCCCTTTTACTTTAGGGTGGAAAAGATTACAATATATTACCATAGAAAAAGATGCAGCTTGGGTATTTTATTCAAGAAAAAAAAGGTAAATAATTAATATACAAAAAAAAAAAAATGGGCCTAAAACTTTTGGTTGATGATAAGGGGAGGCCCACAGTGGGTGATGAGGACTGGACTGTGGAGCTAGACTGCCTGCGCTCAAATCCAGCCTGTTCCTTACTAGCTGTGTGACCCTGGGCAGGCTATCGAGCCCCACTGAGCCTCAGCCTCCCCTGGAAGATGCAGGGGATAAGAGCGCCTCCTTCACTGAGTGGTGATAAGCATAGTGCTAAGTGAGAGGACTCGCAGAAGGCACTAGAACAATTCTTGGCACCACAGAGTAAGCACTAAGTAACTATGACTCTTTTTCCTTGCTATGGTCTGAATATATCCCCCAAAGCCATTCAAAAACACCCTAAAGGGGCTTGTCAGAGGAGACATTGAACTGGGTGCTGAAAAGTGAGTAAGGGTCTTCAGTGTAAAAGGTGGTAAAGGGCAATCCACCAGGAATAACAAATTTTAACTACTCTTCCTGCAAAGGGGGGGAAATGGGGGGATGACAGGAAAGTCCTGGAGTCTAGACCAGTGATGGCGAACCTATGACACGCGTGTCAGAGGTGACATGCGAACTCATTTTTTTGTTTGATTTTTCTTTGTTAAATGGCATTTAAATATATAAAATAAATATCAAAAATATAAGTCTTTGTTTTACTATGGTTGCAAATATCAAAAAATTTCTATATGTGACACGGCACCAGAGTTAAGTTAGGGTTTTTCAAAATGCTGACACGCCGAGCTCA